>NC_088923.1:23690000-23745000 GCF_038396675.1 Hydra vulgaris
AAATATAACAAACCATCATTATTTCTTTTCCTTCAAAATTTTCCGTGCATAAAAACCAGTAAAATATTTATGCATTAAGATATGAAAATATAAGGATAAAACTTATGAAACTTAATTTCATTGCGTTCATTTTGAATCTTATGTAAACTTTAACTCCTTCAAAAATTTAAAGATCTCCCCATCAAACAAGGCAGCAAGAAACACAAAATAGCTAACACTATTTGAGAAACATATCTTACTTAAAATATCACATCCCCCTATGCAGGCATCTAAAATATTACATCCACCTATGTAAATTGTATAATATTTCAAACGATTAGTATTTGGTATCTAGAATATCACATCCCTCAATTGTAATTTCTGTATATATAGCAAAAAAACACTTAAATTCTTACATAAAATATCACATCCCCCCAATGCACGCTTCTAAAATATTACATCCCCCTAAGCAATTTATAGAAAATCTCAAACAATTAGTATTTGGTATCTAGAATATTACATCCCTCTCTTGTAATTTCTGCATATATCACAAAAAGTAGCTGAAATTCGTACTTAAAATATCACATCCCTCCTATGCAGGCTTTTAAAATATTATTAATGTCAAACTACAACGACAAAGTCGTGAGAAATGGGTATATAAAGACCATTTATGGTAGTTGTAAATATTCATTTTTTGTAAATTTGTCATAGTTCTTTTTAAAAATATTTTTTGTTTTTGAGTTTTGACAGTTTACTAGTAGTTGATTTCATCATTTAACTATCCTTTTTGAGAAGAAGTTAGGCCGGATATCAGACTTATTTTGTTGCCATTATCATGTTTTTCTTGCTTAAACTTGAATAAAAGTTTATTTTACTCAGTCCATTTTTGATTTTTAATTGTTGTATTTGGTCTCCTCTTATACGTCTTTTTTCAAGTGTTGTCAGACTAAGGCAGCGGATCCTTTCCTCGTATGTTTCACGTCTGACTTTCTCGGACTAGTTTAGTTGCCCTTCTTTGAACTGCTTCAATCTCTTTGATGTTTTTTTATTCTATTTGGATTCCATACTGAAGCACCGTACTCTAGATGCGGCCTCACCACTGACGTCAAGAGCATCTTGAAAGTGGTTATATTTATGGTTTTATGGCTTTAACTTGGATTATTTAAAATATCGATTATTGCTAAAAAACTAAAAAAATTAAAAGAAAATTAAAAAAAAAATTTTTTAAACTAAAATCTAGAAATATTTGTAAAAGGGCTTCTCACTCAATAATAAAACATAACCCAGTGAGCACAAGATGTGTTTAAGACGTTTAAAACGCGTATTTAAACATGTTAACACGTTTTTTAGACGCTTAAAACACGTGTTATGCTCACTGGGTAACTAGAATAATGCTAACATTTTGTAATTTTTATCTGCATTCGTGTATTTTTTCTGCATAATCATTTTAGGCAACCCCCTTTAGTATGTCTGTAAAAAATTATCATACGAAGCTTACTGTATCGTTCTTTATTTCTGGGTTCAGGATTAGAGTATCGAATTCAATAAATGTTTTTGGGTAAAACGTGACTAATTTTTTACGGACTTACTAAAGGGGGTGCCTGAAATACACGTCCATCTAACCAAATTGAGTTATTGCAATATCAAATACCATTTGCTTAATTTTGATAATTTTACTTAATCTACGTGTAGACTAACTTTCTCATCTGACGTAATTTCGTTTTAATTAAAATACTTCTGGATTAGTAAAGTAGTAACGCCAAGTTGAATTTAAAAAAAAAAATAATCACAAAATTTAAAATTGTCAATAGATTTTTTGAATTTATTTAAATTAATTAAATTACACAGAAAATAATGACCAAAAGGTAAACAATAAACAAAACTTTAACGCCCGCATAACTTTATTTGAAAGTTTTTTGAAGACTTGCCTCTTTAAAAACAGCCAATCAGATTGCGCCATTAAAGTGACTATTCTACGCTTAAAGAGAGTTTGAAAAGTCGCGAACCGGCTGAATCCTACCACTGATATGTTCTACAAATGGCAGCAAGTTTACCAGAGTATTATGCACTAGATAGATACCTATAAAAAAAATTTTTAAAATTCACACAGAAATTGCATTTAGTTTAACTTTAACTTAAATTTCACAATGAAACTTACATGGTTTATTTGCTGATATCATCATAAAGTAATTGTAGAAGTTGATTCCTATATTTATTTCAATTAAGTTGCAAAAAACAATGATCTTTGGCATCCAATGCTGCAGATGGAGGCAAAATAGGAAGCTGATAACGCAGAGGCCATGCTTTTAAACTTTTGGACATCCCAGCAATCATACTACCATCTCCGCCAAAAGATACCGAGAATGTTGTTGACGCATTTGCCTAGCAACTTGTCTAATCACTTAGATAAATTAGGTAAATCAGAATGAAAACTTTTGATAGCTGCATTGGCATCTTTATTTGTTTTATTTTGACCATCACAACTTTCTAAAATTTGGTTTTCTAATGTTTCAAAAGTTAAAGTTTTCTACAAGTTGTATAGATGAATAATAAATTGTACTATGTTTAATTCGAATATGTTGACGCAAACATATTACAGATTTATAAAATGCTGCAACCGCAATATTACTTGCTGCAAGATAACCAACAGCTTGTTCATGCATAATATGCAAATATTCTAAATATTTTTGCATGGAATGCTTTTTTATACCACGTGGGGAACAGGTAAAGCAAACAGTATTACTGCTTGCTGCTATTTCAAATCATTTTTCTTAAATTAAAGTTAAAATTGACTTTAAATTGACTAAAATTAAAAGTTAATTGAAGTAAATAAATTTATAAAATAGAGGTAATATAAAAACTTAAAACATTAATCTAACCAATATTTCTGTCTTAATTCTATATATTTGCAGACACCTCCGTCCCAATTTAAATATTCTGCCGTAGGAAATGGCAAAAATCAACGAAACACTCTAGAAACTTTATTACTATTTTTATATTATTTAACTTTTATTTCGCTGATTAAACAATATTACAATTTTTCATATAAAATAAATAACATTGTAAACATAAAAAATCTTTATAAAAAACGTTTTTAATCTTTTTAATTTATAATATATATATATATATACTGTTATAATCAGTCAGGGACTCAAAGAAGGTAAGGATGATGCGTTTATCATCACAACCTTTTCATAGAGCCCCTTTGGTCACTCATTAAAATAAAAATAAAAAAACACTTTAATTTTTAAAGTAAAATAAAAATTTAATAAAGCAAAACTCATTTTTTTTTTTTTTTTTAGTTTAAGAAATTGAAAACAAAAAAAAACAAAAAATATTAAAACACATAAGAAGAAAAAAAAAATAAAAAGTAAATAAAAAGAAAAAATACAAAAAAAAATCTGAAAACAAATACTGTAAACTATAATATATAACTTTTTTTAGTTCAGATTTGAATTGATTTTTTTAGAAAAATCAATTACGTAAAGAACCTTTAGGTATTTTAAAGAACTTTCAAAAAACCTTTAAGAACCATTTAGATTTACAGTGTAGTGGTGAAAGAAGTTTTTTAAAACTAAAATTGATAAAAAGTTACCTTGATCTACAATGCGGACCCTGCGTTTAGGAAACCTTTCCATTTCATCCATTCAACAAAAGTTGGCGCAGAGGCACCAAAAACCTTTGATACGCCACTGCACATTGCATGTTTTATAAAAGTTTTAATATATTATATAATAAACATAGAAAAGTAAATGTATATTCTTTTGTAATTTATTTTCTATAAAACTAATAAAAATATAAAGAGGATGGCAATGGCACAATAGTTTTTTGATATTAATTTTTTCTTCTTCTTTAAATGCCGAAATAACTTTAACTTTTTTAAGATCATCGGGAAAAATTAATTTTAATAAAATTAAAAATTGGATATAGAAAGAAAAAATCTTTTATGTAAAAAGCTATAATATTAAAATTTATTTTAAAAACGTATAAATGTATTAATGCAAAATAATTTAAAAATCATTTAAAATAAGTTTATTTAAGTATTTAAATCATAAAATTAAGTTTATTTGTTTAAAACACTGCTGTTAAAATAAATCTTTTAAATGTGTATTGGCTAAATTGACTTAAACACATTAGAGCATAAAATTTTTAAAGCAAAATCAACATTAAAAACAAACATAAAAATCAAATCGAAACGCCACGTATAATAGAACAATTTTCATTCGTGAAATTGGATGATTGGAAATTATTTAAAATAAATATAAGAATTAGGAGAACACTTATATATATATACAAATATATATATATATATATATATATATATATATATATATATATATATATATATATATATATATATATATATATATATATATATGTTCATTTGACTTCTATATATATATATATGTTCATTTGACTTCTATAGTTTCACTTTCACAAACTTGAAATTATGCAATACTTTTAAAAGCATTTTTTAGTATTTATAGTTTGTTTTCAAAATATGAATTTAAAATTAAACAATATACATTTAGCATTTAAAAAACATCGTTGGTAACAATTTTAAAATGCCGCTCAAAACGCTGCATTTTTTTTTGTTCAATGCTTTTACATTGTGTTTGGTTTTTGCATTTATAAGCGAAGAAAGTGACTATTCAGGTATACGTTCATATTATTTGTTGCACTTGTTTAATATATATACATCAATATATATAAAGAGGTCCCACGCAAAGCCAGACAAAACCATATTTAAAAATTTTAACAAATCCTTATATTTTTATTTCCTTGATTTCTGTTGACAACATTGTAATGTCACTAACATAAAAAATTTTCTTGGAAAAACTTTATTAGAGGTTTTTTATAAAGGGGTAAAATTTGGGTTAGTCTATATTTGCACCAATATAGGGAGTCTAGTTTTGCATCATTTCTCAACATAATTGATAACGATGCTAGTATTACAAAATAAACTAATATAATGACTATTAATACACAGCATTGATTTCTATTGATATCACATTTCTTTAACTTTATTTCACTGCAGCGTACTTTTGACTATAATAACTCCTTATTGCTGTTGCACAAAGTCCATACCATTGTATTAAACCTTTGTCAAACACATGCTACGTCATCTTCGGTACAGCAGTTGCTGTCATTTTCAGGATTATCTGTATCAATAATAGATTTACTGTCTGTCAGTGTCTAGTACAAAGCTAACTCTGGAACACTTTCTGTCAGTGTCTAGTGCAAAGCTAACTCTGGAACACTCGTTGCAGAAGTCCACAAAACGTTTTGGATCTCTTAAAAAATTGTAAGCCCAATTTTTTGATACATTAACAAGAAGTTTATTTTGACAATAGCAAATATTGAAGCCATAAAGTTTATTAACTTGCTCAATAGTTAATTGATGTGATTCATTATTGTTAACAAATTCAAACAGAGTATTCCCATTTTTATAATCGTTGTCTACTTGCAAAGGCAAAGCAAAGTTTGATTCCAAATAGTTTTTTGCCGCCCCACGAAACACACATATTTATATATATATAAATACTATTATTGTTATTATATATTATTATATAAATATTTATATAGGTGCAAGGGGGCTAAGTACGATCTTTTAAAAAGATTGTTGTTAGCCCCCCTCCCTCTGCATACCTTTATTCTCCGGAAAAAGTTAAACTTAAGTACCTATGCTGCTACAAATAATAAGGTGTCTGCTACATAATATTTTTCAATGAAATTTGGCATGCACCTAGAAAATAAGTTTCTGCACAGGGACAAATAGATTTAAAAACGTTATCAACATTCCTTTAAAATAAACTTTACATCTGATTAACAACAATTTTTTTTCGGAACAGTAAATTTAATGATAGCGCACAGTGGGCGGAATTTCGAAAAACCTGGCTAAAAGTCAAAAAATGATTATAATTAATGGAAAATTTCTGTAAAGCATCTCTTTGAATCCCCAACTTTGAATTTGACATAAGTGTACCAAAATTCAATAATGGTAGATCCAAAATGGCGATGTTTTAAAATTATTAATTATTAGAAATGCCTTTGGGCTTTCGTGTTTAACCAATTAGTTCTAATTCGACATTAAGTTCAATAGACTAATGTATTATTTACATTACATATATAAACATTATATATAATACCGATATATAATGTATTATGACTGTATTATTATGCCGCAATGTTAAAAAAAATAAATTGAAAAATTCAGTATTTATTCTACTTATTTATTTGTTCAAGGAAAACAAGGAAAACTTTTATTTGCATCATTTATCATAGTTGTTTCATTTATATTACTTTAAAATAAATCACCACTGTCATCTGAATCATTTATTGTTGAAATATTGTTGATAAACTCAATCACAGACGAATGAGTTTCAGAGTTTTCGTTAATCTCCGGAGGTAATAACATTTGTAAAGCTTGAGAAGACAAAGATCTGCTAACTTTTGCATGAGATTTTAAAAGTGAAGATATTGCAGGATCTGACGAAACCAGAAGTCTGCAAAAAACGTCATGCATTGTATTTTTTCTGGAATTTTTCCTGGAGAAATCTTCGCGATATTTTTTTAAGTCTTTGTTTCTCGATTCCTGTGCATCCTCAGATAGTTGTCCTATGGATAGTATTGCTGTTTTTGTTATTAAGGCTCCATGAATAAGTACTTTGTGTACTGTTGTAGGAATGTTGTACCAAGGATACTTTTCAACAAAAAGTAGTGTAGTTTCGGTAGAATAGTTATCGAGTTTGTCTGCGTCTATTGGAAAGCCACTATATAATACCTGTAAAATTACATGAAACCGATTTATTAGTTCTAAATCCACTCCTAGAATATCAGCAGACACTTGTGAGTTTTTAAAAAATCTTCAAGCTGTATTTCCGTCATTTGTATTACCGCATCCTGGTTTCGGTCGATCAACTATTAACCCTAGCTGCAGCTTAAAAGCATTCTGGATTAACAATTTTTGTTGTAATATTATACTTTTTTCAATGTCAGAACGTGCTTGCCATTTTTTTATTCCAAGTTTATACCCAAGATGCAAAAAACATTCAAAAAAGCGAATCCATGCGTGCAACGTTGATAAACTGTATTCCAATTTTGATTCGTCAACTTTTATTTCTTTAACGAAATTGATATTATTGAATTGACTCGAAGTAGCAGAACACAAATAACACCGCATTGTTGATTTCGTCAATGTTATTGCATTGCAAACTTTTCCGTCAATCATTGTCATAACCAATTTATAATGTATTTTAATTTCTATTTCATGTTGAACAATGATGAGAGGAACCAGTGATTTAATTTTATCTTCAATATAGTCTTTTTCATTAATGCTTGTATGGACATTTTCGTGAAGAAATTGAAGTCTGATAGGTCGGCAAAATCGAGTAGATGAGGGTGTCCTATTTTTCCATAGAATAATATCTTGACCTAAAACTAAATTTGTACACAAAAGTTGTAATGGTACAAGTGAAGTCAGAAAAACATTTGCATCTGAGTTTCTTCCATCGGCAAATCTCTGTTTATATTCGCTATGACCGGAAATGCCATCAAACCCCCACTTAAGAATTAAAATAAAATTTGATAAAATATTTACATTCAAGGAGTCAATTACATTTTGTTGAGTTTTTATAATTCTTAAACAAGTGTGATTTAATAAAGATTGCAGTTTTACTTCGGCGCTTATTTCAGTTACCGTTTTTCTTCAGGGTAACACATTTTCTTGGCTTCTTTAAGTTTTTCGTAAGATGGTAAATAAGAAGAGCTATTCGCAATTGCAGCACTTCTTATAATGCAATATTGATGTTTAGAAAGCTTTGCTTCCATTAGTATAGAAAGAGCTGTTTCAGCACATAGTTCAGATGTTTGTGAAATTTGGGACAATTTAAGGCTCTATATATAGTTTGCGACTCGGTGTTGAATTGTGGAAGGTAAATCTTTAACTGTAACTCCGGCATTGCATGCTCCTGAAGCCCGAAGACTCATCTGAGAAGCAAATGCTAACTCGGATGAACTAAATGTCGAACGCATTTCCTCTGTTTTTCGCCGTTTCGTTCGTTCACTAGCTTCATCAAAATTTAAAGATGGTCGACCCATTGCACTATGGCTTTTTCTCTCTTTATTTCGTGCTTGAACAATCTGAAATTATTTAAATGTTTAGTAAATATAAAAAAGTTTAAAACTTTAATAGAGATAAGCATTAAATAACTTACACAAATATTTGTTGAGGCTTTTAACCAAGTGTCATGTGTCTTCAAAAATATTTTTTTTGTTCGGTTACTGCTTTTCCATTTTATTTTTAATTTTGTCAATACATTTTTTAGTTTCTTTTTATCATCTGTTGAAAATTGGAAACAAATTTTTCTTCTTAGACACAACTGTGATTGCAAAATATTAAGCTGGTCATCTAGATCTGGAGAAAACTCGTTTTTTAAATTTCAAAAATTTCAATTCGAGGAATTTGCAAATGATCTTTTTGTGAACCTTAGATATTAATTGAAAATATAATAATTGAAAAAATCATAAAAAAATTATAACTTTACTAAACTAATTAAAAATAAAGTAAAAAGTAATCGATAATATATTATATTATGTAAATTCGATATGTAAGAGAAAGGTAAAATATACTGTTAATCATATGATTGTATATAGATATAGTTATTATGTTTTTTGAGAAACTGATTTTGTAAAATTCAATAAAACTATACAAAAATCGTCGTAGCTGAGGTAAAAAAGACGTCGTAACCGAGGGGGTTTGTCCCCCCCCCCCCCTACACTCTAACTTTGTCAAAATCTCATTCATGTGTGCTACTAATTTTTTTGTAGTTTTAATGCACTTAACAAAATCAGTTTCTCAAGAAACATAATAACTATATCTATATACAATTTGACTGATTTTGTAAAGAAAACAAAACACCGCCATTTTGTTTACTAAAAAACACGACTAGCACTACACAATATAAGTTAATGAAGTAATAGGCAAAAATAGGTGCCTTTTCTTTTAATCAATCTTTAGAATACACTTTTATGAACAAGATCCAAATTATAACTAAGCGGAATCTCGCGGGTTCACTACTTTTTCAATGCTTGAAAAATAGGTTAAAGAAAATAAATAAACTTTATTCTGTACTTTTTTGTTCGCACTTTTCGCATAAAATTTAGAGAAGTTATATAAAACTTTTTACTAAAATATTATATAAATACCTTGAATAGTATCGTCCATAGTTAGTTTTTTAGTAACGATAAATAACTTTTTTGTAAACGATACTTATTTGACCACATTTTTTTTTGTTTTTAAAATGCCTATTAAGTGTTTTTAATAACAGATGTTTAACTGCGTAGATTTAGGTAACTTTAAAATTTATACAATTTTTTCTTATACAACAGGGCTTTGTTTATGTAGTTTCAAAATAATAAAATCACTATAGTGATTTTTTTTTTTTTTGACTTTTGGCCAGCTTTTTTGAAAATTAGCCCACTGTGTAGCGGTGGTAACTACTAAAAAGAACAACACAAAAATAATACCTAACTTTTCAACTTTTTCCAAAATATATACTTTGGTTCAAAACTCAATAAAATAACACAATCTTACAGCACATAAGTAGTTATTCTGCTACAAAAAAGTAGGTGTCTGCTACATAATATTTTTTAATGAAATTTGGCGTGCACTTAACAAATACATTTTTGCTCTAGGCCCAATAGATTTTAAAAAGTTATCAACATTTCTCTAATATGAATTATTCATTTGATCAACAACGAAGTTTTTATGAACCATAAATTTAACGATAGCGGTGGTAACTATAAAAAAGAACAACACAAAAATAATGTTTAACTATTCTACTTTTCAAAAAATATATATGTTGATATGAAATTCTACAAAATAACACAAGGAAATACATTCTTACAACACATACGCCACGCACGCTTCACTAAAATGGTCGAAGTTTTTGATTACAAGATCGGTGCCGTAAATCGAAGGATACGCGCGTAGCTATTTATTGCATAAAAGCAATAAATAATTCATTATAAGAGGTTAATAGCTTTTTGAACAGGTAGAAGTTTATCCAATTTTGATCTTTGAGGTATGGTTCTGAACAGAAATTTTGCTGGAGATAATTGCAGGTTTTATTTATACAAAAAACATAAAGAATTTACTTTTTAAGACAACTTCTTGCAGATTTTATTTCATAAAACTCTGGCTAATGGCTTTGAAGCCATTTGTAAATTATAACAAATGTCAGACATTATAAATAAGGCACTTAACGAGCTTTACAATACTAACGGCAAAATTTTCATGTAACTTATTGGCTTGTTATCAGAATTAAGTGGATTGACCACTTAGTTCCATACTACTTTAGGCAAAATTTAACTTTTGTTAGTTAAAGTGATTTAAATCCACACCTCGTACCAAGATTAGATTAGGTAAAACTTATATCGCTTAATGCCTGAAAAAGCCATCATGCCTAATCATAGTTTGTAATACTCCCGCGCTTATCGTAATTAATTTACTCGTGAGCAACGCCGAAACCGTGAATAATAAAAAATACTCAATGAAATTTTAAAATGTAAACTAAATTACATCTTAAATGTAATTATAATATTTCTCCTTACCGTACCCTAGATCCACCAATGTATATTAACTATAAAATATTTTGGCCTTTTAACAAATGGCGGATTAAATTTGTAAACGAAAAAAGCGATTTCACTTTTTGTCCAACAAAATCCTGCAAGTTAAATAATTTTTTTTTTTTTTAGTTTACAATTATTAATCGTAATATAACAATATAAAAGTATATAAACTTGGTATCTGAAAGAAGATCCAAAAGATCTTGTCGCCAGAACCATATAAAATATATCAAACGTGTATATATAATATAATAATAATACAATTGGTTTAATAACTATTAACAACGTAGAATAAACAAAAACAGAAAATAGTTTTACAAATTATCCAGAGTTAAAATAATTTTACTTTTCAAAAATATTTATATATATTGTCAGTAGAAAGAATAAAATTTTAATTTAGTTTTAAAAACGGAAAACGAAATTGACAAATCAAAATTTGGAACAACAATTTTGTTCCATAAATACGGTGTTTAATAGTTTATGCAAAATTGATTAAACTTTTATTGACCAAAGGGTTCAATTAATAAATTATTATTTCGTAAAGTATATTTGTTTATAGCTTTATGGGTAAAAAGATCTTTAAAAATGAGCAATGGTTGTTCACTTTTACAACGAAACATAAAACATAGAATATTATAGACATTGAGTTCGTAAACGTTAAGTGCTTTAACGTTTTTAAATAAAATATTTTAATGAGAAAAACGATTTTCATATTCGTTTTCAACATATTAAACGAATTGCGTGTTTCTAACGATGGTAGAGATTTCGTAACTTACTTTTAGAGGTACTTCCCCAAACAATATTTGCATAATTTATATGGCTATGAATAAATGAGTAGTAGAGTTGAATTAAATTTTGTTTACTTAGATTGTATCTGACCTTATATAGAATTCCAATACTTTTGGCCAATTTAGTAGAAATAAAGTCGATATGATACTTCCATTTAATATTTTTATCAATGTAAATGTCTAAAAATCTTGTGACCGACTCCTTTTTTATTTCAATTTTATCAATAAAGAGTTAGGTATATTATTTGGTAAAAAACGCTTTTTTGCGAGGGAGTGGAAAAGGATCCATTTTAATTTGTCAATGTTTAAAGTTAACTTGTTGCACTTAAACCAGTTAGAGATGTGATTGAGTTCTATATTCATATTTAAAAAAAGCTCATAAATGTCACTGTTTGACAGAAATAAAATAGTATCGTCAGCAAAAATGATACTCATAAGGTTAGAAGCTTTATTTAAATCATTTATATAGACTAAAAATAAAAGTGGGTCTAGAATAGAACCCTGTGGAACACCACATTTTATGTCAATTAATTTTTCATTTTGAAAATAATCTCCATAGAAAACAAATTGTTTTCTATTTGTCAATCATTTTGTGATCGACCGTGTCGAATGCTTTTGAAAGGTCAATGAAAATATCTAGTGTATATTGTGATCTACCAAATGAATTGGAGATTTCACGAATGAACTGTGTAATGGCTTGTTCAGTTGAACAATTTTTTTTTAAAACTGAATTAATTTTTATATAGAAGTTTATTTAGATTCAGGTAATTGTATGTTCTATTGTATATAATTCTTTCTAAAATTTTCGAGATGGTTGAAAGAACTGAGATAGAGCGATAATTACTAATATTTGATTTTTTCCGTCTTTGTAAATTGGAGTAACTTTAGCTATTTTTAATTGGTCGGGGAAAACACCTTGCTGTATAGATGCCCTGAAGACTTTATAAAGAATACATTTTAAATTTTCAAAGCAATCTATGACTATGTTGCCATTTATTTCGTCCGCACCCGTAGCTTTGTTTCTTTTGAGAGATTTGCAAGCTCTCTCAAACTCATCAAAAGATAAGTCAGAATATAAATTATCTATAAAAAGCGAATTATTTATAGACTCTAGGAAATCACTAAAAGTTTTTTCCGTAATAGGAATCTTATTTGCCAATTTAGTTCCTATATCAATGAATTATTTATTAAACTCGTTTGCAATTTCGTTTGGTTTATATATATTTGTTTTATTTATTTTAATTACTTTAGTATGGGAGTTTGAATTTGTTTTTTGTTTTCCTGTTATTTCTTTCAACGTTCTCCAAGTATTTTTTGAGTCGTTTTTAAATTTCCTTATTAAATTTGAATAATAAATTTTTTTTAGTTTTTTACGAATTTTTTCAAATAAATGTTGGTAATTTTTGTATTTTTGTTGGTTTTCATCTGATTTTGTTTTTAAATATTTTATATATATAGTTTCTGTTTGATTTTAAAGGATTTTCTAAGTCCTTTGGTAATCCATGGACTATTCAAGGTTTTTTTTGTTGTTGTTATTTGTTCACAAAGTGGAAATTTTGCACTGTATATTGAGACGAAAGTATCAAAGAACTTATTATATATTGTATTTGCGTCATCACTAAAGTTAATACGTTTCCAATGCAGAAGTGATAATTGACTTTGAAAGGATTTTATATTGTTCTCGTTGAAGACACGTTTTTTTATTATATTTTGTCTTTCGGGGTTGTTAGAGGATACAGTATAAATTGTAAGGAAAATGGGGAAATGATCGGATGTGTCGGTTTTTATAATTCCTTTTTGTAATTTCTTATTATAAATATCTATTGTAAAAATATTATTAATCAACGTCGTTAAAGTTTTGGTTATTCTAGTAGGGCGAATAATTAAAGGAAGAGTATATTATAGTAAACATAAAAACTTTTTAAGTTTTTATCTTTACTATAAATTAGACAGTTCATGTTGAAATCTCCAATTATAAAAGTAATTTTTTTTCTTTGCTAACTTTGTGAATGATATTACGCTGTAAAAAGAAACTAAGATTTTCAAACTCATTCAATAGAACAAATATTAACAACAGGGTATTAAATTTCCAAACAACAGTGCAAACTCTGATTCAATCTGGTATTCGGTACATCCATCTTCAATTATTCAATTATATACATCTTTAGCAGTTCCAACGCTAACGCATGGTCTGGAACTCGGTGAAAATAGAGAGTCAACAATGCAAAGACTTAATAAACTTAAAAGAAATGCAGTTAAGTCATTTTTTCATATCTCCAAGCAGGGCCGGCGCAAGCATTTATTGGTCTTTGAGATAGCTAACTTCCAGACATGGAGCAAACTCCAAAAATTTATATGTTTATACTTATGTCAAATAAGAATGCTTTGCAAAAAATTGCAATGATTGGGAACAAAAAAGCCCCAAATTTTTTGCCTTGCCTGCCCCAAACATGAGAGCAACAAGTTGATGAAATATTTTTTGCACTATTTTTAACTAGACTTATATTCATCGATAAATTTTAAGTTTGATAGTAAAATAGTTTAGCATTCAAAAATTATGACCATAGAAAGTTTAAACCCCCCTCAGTTTGAGGGGGTTGCAAATTTTATATGTTCATAATTTTTGAACGCTAAGAGATAGTACTATGAAACTTAAAATTATCGATAAATATAAGTCTAGTTGAAAATAGTACAAAAAATATTTCATTAACTTGTTGCTCTCATGTTTGGGGCAGGCTAGGCAAAAAATTTGGGGCTTTTTTGTTCCCAAGCTCCAATCATCGCAATTTTTTGCAAAGCATTCTTATTTGACATAATTATAAACATATAAATGTTTGGAGTTTGCTCCATGACTGGAAGTTAGCTATCTCAAAGACCAAAAAATGCTGGCGCCGGCCCTGTCTCCAAGTATAGCAAAAACTATATAAACTCTCTATTTAAAGTTCGGGAGATATCGACTTACATACAACAAGATAAAATAAACCGTCTATTAAATGTTGGATAAGTCTATTAAATAATAAAGTAACTTTTGATATCAACAATTCTCAACTTAACTATTGTTCATTAAAATATTCATTTTTAGATGGTATAAAGAAATTATGTGAGATCCATAAAATAAATATGAAAAATTTAATTCAGGATAAGAAGAATGTGAAAATTAATATTTCAGAAAATGTTTCAATTCAACAATTCAACAATTCAATGTTGGAATGCAAAGCAACAGCGAACAATTTTCAAAAATACTCTTGAAGAAAACATTCCCAAGTGATCTACTTTATTCTCTCTTTATATATCTTAAACTCTTTTTATGTATTTTTACCTTGTAAACACATTTACAGAGGGTGTTTAATAAAATAATAATAAAAAAAATAAATAAAAAAAAGACGCACCATCAGGTAGTCTATAACAGCAGCTTAATATAATACTTTTTTTTTTATTGTTTAAAATTTCAATAGTTACAATTTCTTTATCACCGTCAGAAACGCAAATATCTTTCCTAATGTTATGTACAATGCGTTCCTTAACGTAAGTCAGAACTCCTCCACTAAAATTGTTTAAAAACCTGGAAGATGGAAAATAAAATTATTTTTAAACTCATTCGAAGAAATCCATGTTTCTGTTAAGCAAATTATATTAAAAATATTTTCAGTTTCATCTAAAAATCACAAAACTTTTCAAAATTTTTATTTAGTTGATCTGTTTTATTCTTTCTTCTAGTTCTGCTATTTTCTCTTATATGTTCTTGTTTCCACTTTCAGTATTACTTATATCTGGTGATTTTTTTGACTCTGTTTTTTTTTTAATTCTGTAAGTTTAATTATTATTTTATCATAGCTTTTACTTATAAATTCGGCAGCTTTTTGTACTCAGATAATTCTTCTTTTAATGTAAGGTTTTCATCTTTTAAGTTATTAATTTTAATTTCCAATTTTTCAATCTGATCATTAAAAATTTTCATCATAATATTCTCATGATTTTCAAGTTGTACTGGTGTAAAGGTTTTCGTCATTATTATAAGTTTTTTAAAAAGCTCTTAAAACACGTCCGTTCGCTGAAAAAAACTATATCTTCGCCTCCTTATTTTCCCATTCTATGCTGTTGTAGAAAACTTTTCCCATAAAATTTTTTGAAAAATTCCCTGACCTGCCTTGGGGTTTGAACATTTTATATTAAGTACATTGTTAGGAAAATAATTTTTTAAGTTTTCCTCGCTGGACCTATGCGGAGTTATAGCCACAGCGCGCAATAAAAAAATTTTTGAAACTGCGCTGCGTTGACTTTTTAAATTTAAAATAGCGATAATAGCGTGTTCAAATACTGAAATATTTTTATTAGGACAAACCCACAAAGTTGATTGCAGAAGTGTGCCTATAAAAGGCAATATTTTGAGATATTATTATATCACTTTTTCAAGTTACTAAGTTTCAATAAAAATAATTAAAAACACGCCGAAATTATTTCTTGCCCTCAAGATAAAAATCACGAGCTGTTGTGTAATGATAAAACATGTCAGCCCAAATGTGTTGTTTCTGCTGTTAGAAAACCGTGACTTATGAGTGGTATTCCACATATAAGTTGCAGAAGTAATAGGTAACTATTAATTTAAATAATGTTCATAATTTATTACATAATTATTGATAATTATTGAAATAAAAATTTATTAAATTATTTCATGAAAAATGTTTCCAAACTAATATACCATCCCAAGAAACTGGTATCATATCGTTCATAAAAAAAAAAAGAAACACAAAAGCTGCATGAAAATAATTTTTGCCATTAGAAATGGAACTGTTTGACATAAGCCCTATGTCAAGTTTTGGGTGCCCTATGATAAGGCACCCAAAACTTGACATAGCTTAGACCCAAAAACTTGACATAGCTTCGCAAAAGGAAAGTCAAGGAGTTTGAGCAAAAGGAGGAGTTTGTCACAAAAAACTTAAAAGTTAAAGCAATTTTCATCAAGTAGTAATTGTATTAATGAAAATCAAGAGTTATTTTTTTTACAAAATTTTGGTAATAAAGAATTTCAATATAATAACTATGATGAAAATGAAAAACAATCATTTAACATCAAACAAAATAAAGTGACAGTAACAGTGGGTATTGATGAACTTATTAAAGAAACTTCAACACTTTGTGAGCGTTTAGGAATTTCTGATGGAATACAGACAGGATTATAAGCATTTTTGGAAGATGTGGAAGTATCAGTCTTAATGAAGTAAAACTTTTTAAGACAAAAGTAAAAAAACTAAGAAATAAGATTATATGTAAGTAAATCAGAAATAATTATGGAAAAAATAAAATAAAAATGTAAAAATAGGAATTTAATTTTTCACATCAATACAAAAAAAGTTATGGCTTTAAATGAAGACTATATTTCTATAGTAAATGAACGTCTAGCTATTGTTGTTACAAGTCCAGACTGGGATTTAAATACAAATGGAAAGCAACAGGATGAGCTGCTAAGCACAGTTATATGTCAACCAGGTAAAAGATATGATCAATCATTGGCATGTTTTAATGTTATAAAAAAGTCTGGATTTAAAAACTTTACAATTGGAATTTGTGCTGACACAACAGCATATAAAACTGGTTGTAATAAGGGTTGCATAGGTATTTTAAAAGAGTTTTTAGATCTACCTCTGTTAAGACTTCTTTGTAGAAAACATTCTCAAGAACGACACATTTTACATGCAATCACTAAAAACGGAAAACAAATGGCTTGGCCAATGCATTATGAAAATATTCAAAAAAAATATGGACCAGTTATCAAAGTTTCTGTGGTGCAAAGTTAGTTAAATTGCATTAGAAGATATGGTCACAAGGCTTGTGATGAAGAAAATCATCAAGCGTGTTATATCCCGCTCGTAAAATTAGAAAATGTTTTCATCGAGCGTGATTATGTGCGCTCAGGATAACGTCGGCGAGTGCGATCATGAAAATTGCTGAAATTTGCGATCATGAAAATTGCACGATTATGAAAAGGCGATGCTCATAAAATGTTTTTTATTTTATATCTTTTTTTATTTGTTACATAATTCTTTCGCCAAAAAATGTTTGAATTAGTATCACACTCATGAAACTGCTTCAATGAAGTAGATTTTTATACTTTCAAACTTCTTGTATATTATCAGATCGCGATTTTATTTTTAACTATTTATGTTATAAAAAAATAATATCAAACAAAAACACAACTTCTTATTGATTTAGTATTGAAGTATAATTTAGTGACTTAGTTTTGATTCCTTGTTTTGATATATGTATTTTAAAATGTTACTCTGTAAACTTAATTAACTTAATTAATGGTTAATGGTTTTTATATTTCTTGATATTTTTTAATCATATTAATTATTTAATTTTTTTAGATAGCTATGTATCTATATTATAGCTATATTCTATCAACTTTCCATTTAATAAATGTTGAGATCATTACTTTGTTTCCTTTTCGAATATCCTTGATTGCGAACATTCTAAACAACAGAATCGTTTTAAATTTGAGTTAAAATAAGTAATAGTTAATAAAAAACCTATACTATGAACAGAAACTAATTTTAAAAATTACTCTATTACTAATATTTATTTTTATTATAAACGATGTGTGGAATATTACAAACAATAAATCCAAAAAATCTTACTTGATATTTTCACAAGATTAAAAATACTCTGCAGTTTCAATTTTCTTATAATGGTTTTCTTATAATTTGCGCATTTTTGTATTCACATTGTGTTTCCACGTGCACATTCCATTATTGAAATTAGTGGCTATTAACAACTTCAAACTGCTCATTCATTACGTTAGTGCAAAAGAAAACGACGTAGCGCTTTTTATATTTTATATCAGTGCTTTGATAATAGAATATCTTTAAAAAAAAATTTTTTAAAAATATTTTATGAAAATAAAACAATAATCCCGAACTATTGGACGAGTGTTATTTTATACGCTCGTTATAAGCTGAACGAGCGTTGTTTATCGCGCCTAAAACGTTTGAAAATACCGTTTACGGGCGCGTTTTATGAGCGGAGCGCGATCGCTTCATCACAAGCCCTGCGGTCAAAAAAAGTTAATCTTTTTGCAAAAATGGTTTGGAACTTCATACTCTCCCCAGTAATGATTATAAGCATCTGTGTAAATATGTCATTGTTTTTTTGCAAGAAAGGGAGGTTCCTGGATTTAGCTTCAGTTCATACAAAAAACTTACTTCAATTAAGTCAAATGGTTTCTGCTGCTCATAATGATTTGTGCACAGTTAAAGAGATGATAAAAATGAAAGATATTGATGCTGATATTCCTCAAGCTTTTATTTCAAGCTATTATAAAGACAGTTATTATCTTTCTTAAGAAACAGTTGTCTTTTACTTATCTAATAAAGGTCATGACAATAAAGTTGAAAAAAAAGTTGCTCAACAGTTGTTAAAAACAAGTTTACCTAAAATTTTTAAACTTAAAAAGTTTAAGCCTGTAAAAGTAAATGAAAATTCAGAACTTTGACATTGAAAATTCAGAACTTTGACATTAAAAATTCAGAAATTATGACATTGGTCATAATTCTTGGCTAATACTTAAAATAGTTCCTTATTTATCAATGTGGTTAGAAAGTCTTCCTGATTTGTGGGCTCATAATTCTGATTATAAAAATATGCAAAAGTTTATAAAAAGATTAATCTGTGTCAATGACAGTTGTGAAAAAATTAGTAAAAGGCTTTATCGATTCAACAATTAAAGAGAAAAAGTTGCGAGATATTGTACTGACTTTGAAGGAACACAGAGTTAATTTTCCATTTTATAAATGTAACTGGTCCAAAGAAGTACTTAATATATCATAAGAAAAGTGGAACTATTTATAAAAGACATTTAACTGAATTTTTTGTGAATATTATTTACAAAATATGTTTGTAAAACCTTTAAAAAAGAACTTTCACATCTTGAGCAATTTACCTTTTTTTTTATGCTTATTAAATAAATATTTGGATTCCTCATTTAACAAACTTGTTAAGGGGCCATCTATACATTATGTATGCAAAAATCTCCAGATTTTGACCCCCTTCCCCCCTGTTGCACCTTGTACATTTTTATACCCCCCATCCCTCATGCTTACATATGCTTGGTGGTCTTACCCCCCACCCCTCTCCCAACAATGGTCTTACCTCTAAAAGAAACCAGGTCATATTTCAAAATGTGCTATCTCGAGAAATTTTTAATATTTTGAGCTCAAATTTTGAACCAACTTTCCTAATAGTAAAACCAACTCACACAAAAAAAAAAAAATAAATAGTGGTGATCCTTACTCCAAATAAGATAGCAATTTAATGAGTATTTGGTCAAAAATGGCTTTTTTTAAAATATATAGGTATCATACTGTTTTTAGAAGAAATGTAAGACTGCTGCTACATCGACTGATTTATACCTGTCTGACCCAAACCCTTATTCGATGTAGCAGCATCCTCTTGCATGTTCAACCTAGCAGTGCTAATTTACCTGTTCTCATTATACCAAAATAATGTCTGGTCTATGTTTTTTGAAACCTGAAAACCTCATTTTGAGCTATACTATCTTCTGCTTACCTTTCACAAATGTCATTTTGAAAACTGGCAAAACATTGTAAATAAGTGAAGTTCTTACAAGAAATTATTAACATAAAATAATAAGCCTGGTTTATTTCGATTTATTTATTCAAAATGATAAATTATAATTTTCTTAGTATAGTTAGTGTTGTCTTATTAAGGAAGAAGCTAATAATTAATGTCAGCTTCTTCTTAAGAAGCTAATTATAATTAATTCTTCGACAAAAATACGACATTAACTATACTAAGAAAATTATATTGTGTCATTTTTAATAAATAAACTTAAATAGATCATGTTTACTATTTTATATTTATAATTTACTATTAAATTATGTTAATAAGTTTACAATTATAAAAATAATGTTCACATGAACATTATTTATAATAGTAAACTTGAACTTTTTTTATATAACTTTAAAGTTGTTTTAAAAATAAGTTAACTGCCATGGAAACAAACCATTTATTTATTATATGGTTTGAAAAACTGGATGTGGACTATATCAGGTAGGTACTTTATAAAAACACTTTTACCAGTTTATTTTTTATTAACTCTTAACTCTTACCATTATCTGTTTGCATATATGTACCTATATATATATATATATATATATATATATATATATATATATATATATATATATATATATATATATATATATATATATATATATATATATATATATATATATATATCAGGCCTTGTTACGAGATTTCGCTGCGTAGCGAAAACGCGTAGCGCATTTCTAAGTAACTCAACTCAGCAAATATATTTTGCATCGTTAGAAGTTATATTGCGTCACTAGCGTCTTTTCAAGTACCGCATTGTAATTAAAGTTATTTTATTAACGCGTTAAAAATCATACAAACAGTTTTTTTTTTCTCACTATAACAAAAGTTACAAATAAAGTCTAAGTTCTTATTAAAAAAATCATTTTTATTATTTTTTTCAAATATGAACTAAATTTTATTTTGAAAAAAATATTTTTTTCATGAAACGTAAAATATTTGTTTATTTTCTTATGATTTTATATTTGGTTTTTGGTTATTTTATTAACTGTTAATACATTTTTTCTTATTTAATTTGTGAACTCTTTTTAATAATGTTTTTAAACAATAAAGAGTTTTTTTTTTGTTATTTATCAGTTACCGATAACATATTCGTGATCATAATATATTTTCATAAATTAAATGAACGTCATTAAAACTTTACGTTATTGAATTAACAATAAACAAAATATCATATTAATAAAATATTTACATCAAAATAAATCGTGCATTTTTTAAACTTATTACGACTAAAAATAATTTTTATATTTAAAAGGAATTTATATATTTAATTCCTTAAGATAAAACTTAAAACACTTTTTTTTTTTAACTAATTTTTAATAACAAAAAAAAATCATGAAACAAACTGTTTCTTTAACAAAAAAATCTATTATTTTACAATTGCGGTTAAATGCTTTTACTTACGACTTTATTTCTTCTGAATAAACGTCACGTTAACGGTAATCAAAAGATAATTTAAATATTCTAAAAGATATAAGTTTTTGCGTAGCGCTAAACTGCTGAACGCGTAGGCAAATCGCCTTTTCGCAAGCAAAATGCGAGCTGCGTAGCGCTTCTTAACAAGGCCTGATATATATATATATATATATATATATATATATATATATATATATATATATATATATATATATATATATATTCCTTTATATTTAATAACTTTCTATATATGTATATATAGAAAGTTATTAAATATAAAGGAAAGTTTTGAAGTTCTTAGATATTGGTTTACTAGCTCTAATTTTTTATGCTTCAGTTATCATTCTTACAAACTCGTTATACTTAAAGTTACTTGTTTCTGTTTTTAATACTATTTAAAATTAAAAAGCCCACTCACTAAACATCATCAGCGGTATTGTGAATCAGTTCCGCTTCCTCCTCATAAAGTATTTTTAACTTTTTTAGTTGATTTCTATCTAATTAATTTAATTTCTACAGTAACTCAATGATTTAATTATTTGATTTGTTTATCAAAGAAGAATTGCTTCAAATGTGTTAAAACTTCCATGCGAAACATAAAATTGTTATTAAAAAAATTAACTTTTTTATTTATAAAATAATTTAGCTTAAATAAAACTAAAGCTAGCGTTAGTTTTATTAGAATCTTGTTAGACTTTTTGGGGCTGGGGGCTATTTATATTGGAGGCCTTTTTATGTGCCAGAGCGTAAAAATGATAAAAAAAGTTTTTTGACTATTTTGGAGCCCGTAACATTCTGGAGCCCGGGACTATAGCCCCCTTTAATCCCAACCTTTCTTAATCCAGCACTGGAAATAAGACACAAGTATATAAATAAAAATTATATTAAACTTTTTAATAAATAAAAGAACAATTGTTTCCTAATTAAGCAATCTTGAGATGTTACTTTATATAAAAAATGTCGCTTAATTTTATAAAAAAATTATTAAAGAGCGATGTTTCAAAAATATTTGTTCTAAACGTAATTTATTTTGCTTTAATTTTTTTCGCATTAAAAGTTATTTTCTTTTTCTAGTTTATTTTTTTACGTAATTGTCTCTTATCGGTCCAATTAATCTTTTTTGCGCTTTTTGTTTTGTTTTTTGAAATGTTCTCAAAACGACTATAAAATGTGGCTAGCTTTTCGCAACTAAATATTATTCCCGTGGTTAGTTATCGAGAGCGATCGCTCCCGCTTCCCGACCAAGCCTGATATATATATATATGTGTGTATATATATATATGTGTGTGTGTATATATGTATATATATATATATATATATATATATATATACATACATATATATATATATATATATATATATATATATATATATATATATATATATATATATATATATATATATATATATATATATATATATATATATATATATATATATATATATATATATATATATATATATATATATATATATATATGAGCAAAAGTTCCAGGTAACAAAAGAAAAAGTATTCAAAATAAGATAAGTAGAATATATTTATTACATAAATTTTAACAAGTATTTTAATTTTATTTCTAACACAGAAGGCCTTTCATATAAAATCTTCAGCTGTGTATGAGGTTTACAAAACTATAAAAATCTCTTTATATTGAACTTCTTATAAAAAAATTTAAAAAAGAAAGTTTATATAAAAAAACTATAATTAATAATAATATAGCATAACTTGATTCTTATTGGTAAGGAAATTTTAAAAGTAATATAAAAATTACTTTTCTGTTTATATGTTCATTGTGTCATGTCCCTTTTTAAGTAGGTGAGCTTTATAAATAAGTTGTGAGTTCTCATTTGAGAGTTTTAACATTGGAAATAATTTAAAAAAAGGTTCTTTTTTATGGCCACTGAAAACATGCTGATCAAATTTATCTGAACCAATACCTATTCTGCATGTGTAGATGTGTAGATTAGTTCTTAATCTTAGGTCATTAGTTTTACCAATGTATGTTGTTTTTCCATCACATCCATTGCATGATAGAAAATAAATAATATTTTTGGAATTACATGTCATGTTTTGATATGCATATTTAAACCTTGCATTCATCGTTAATAAAAACTGGTTTCCTATTAAAACTTGATGTACTTATGTGTCTTATAATATTTTTTTGTTGATGTTGTGATAGTATAATAGGAGTGTTTTCAAAAACTGATTTTAATTTATTGTCAAAACAGACAGTTTCATAATACCATGTTGAGTAGTTTATAAATTTTCAAAATTAATATTTGCAAAATTTGTAGTAAAGTGTTAAGACACTTTAACAGCAAATTAACATTAATCGATTTTAGTCAAGCAACGAAACCATCATCCATGTATCTTTTGAAATTGTTTTGAATATTTTCGCATTCAATTTTGTTGAAGAAATTTGGTAAAACTTTAGGAAATAATTTCACTTCTTCAAGATATCCTTCTACTAAACATGAATAAGTCGAAACCATTTTTGTTCCCATAACTGTTCTGATTAATTGATTGAAAATCTCATTATTAAAAGAAAAATTATCGTTCTTTAAAATAAAATTCACGCTTTCTAAAATAAAAGCTTCTGAAAATCTGATAGGTATATCATCACTTATAGTGCGGTCAAAATAGTCAAAAAAATAGTGGTAGGTTTGCATAGAGATGAAAATCAGTACATACGTTGGGGACATTATTAAAAATTAAATATAAAAAGTCCCCACCGATTCCACATCTGCGAAAAAAGTTATTCAAGGAAAAAGAATAAAAACTTTTTTCGTTTTGCTAACACCATTTACTATCTATAGAAAAAGAAGTTTTTGCGGCTTTTCTCTGATCTTGGATTAGTACAACAAAATATTGCTAAGTTATATGGGGTTTAATTTTTTGGCTATCCGTTCTAAAATAAATTACATTTAATTAAAATTAGGTTCTTATAATTGTGATATGTTTAAAAGATATATTTACCACTATTAATTTAGTACATTTTTTATTTATTAATTTTTTTTAATGTAATTTCTTTGTAAAGCCATTTTTATGAACCCTGTTAGGAAAAATAATTAACTAATATTCTTTTTCAAGATTTTTTAAACAAAATTTTCTTTTTAAAACTAAGCATTAATTGCTAAAAGTGTTTCATCACGTTGCAAGCCTGTAGCAACCGGGGAGTCAGCAGGGGCATTTGCCCCCGTTGG
This sequence comes from Hydra vulgaris, assembly GCF_038396675.1. Classification (NCBI taxonomy): domain Eukaryota; kingdom Metazoa; phylum Cnidaria; class Hydrozoa; order Anthoathecata; family Hydridae; genus Hydra; species Hydra vulgaris. The sequence continues at coordinate 23,714,645 of NC_088923.1, forward strand.
TCCAAACAATTTTTTAAATAAATAGTTTTAAAGTTAATTATTAAAAAAAATTATAAATTAAGAAATAAAAGAAAAAAGGATAGAAAGGACCTAATTTGTTATCCGTGTTTTTGGCGTAAGTTTATTTGGCAAAAAATTTGGACCAACTTCTATTTGACCTACCCAATAGTATTGCCTACCCCCTTCCCCTGATATAATTTTTGTTCCTACAGGCCTGCATTATACCAAATTAAGTTTGTCTTTAACGATATTTCGTCTGGCTTTTGCAGTTAAAACGTTTGGTAATGAATAATAATAATTTCTCGTAATGACTTGTACTACTTAATACTTTTTTATAATTGTTGCAATTATCTTTTATTTGTAGTAAACTTTTAACAACAAATGCGAAACATTCTTATTTATTGTGGATTGAAGACTTTAATTGATTCTAGATGACGTCTAAATCTGATAACGTTGCAAAAAACGGTCTGATCACTTTGCAAAAAATGTTACTGCAGGCGTTGAGTATGAATATGATTTATTTGCTGTTGAAGGCTAGGTACCATAATAATTTATTCGATGTTTTGAATGATTCGTTGGAAGAAAAATTTAGATACAATGAGAATAGTGATGATAGTCAGTTTTTATTGTAAGAGTTTAAAAGTATTTGCAAAAATCCAGATTTAAATAACAGAACAATTAATGATTTCATTTCAATCATTCGAAAGGACATCTAATCATTAGTCTTTGATAATACCAATTATTCCTCATCTTGTCGAATGTTTGAAGATATTACCAGCAGTATTCAGGAGTCATGGACTTTTTTTTTGGAGCAAGTAATTCTTAGGAATAAACTAAATTAGAACATATAAAATTAGTGTGTACAGGTTTCAACCACAGTATTATATTTGCTGTTAGGTCTAGATTTTTAAACTCAAAATTACAATGAGGTCTCTCAGTATTTTTTCATAGGCGGTTTGGTTCAAAACGCCTTACACAAATCTTTTCTTCTTTTGGTTTATGTGCATCCTACAATGACACTGATGTATGAGGAATCGTCAATTCTTCATCATCCACATTTTCTTACCAATCTTACCACCACACAGTGGGACAAAATCGAGTTTTTTGTACCAAAATTATTTACGTAGTTTTTTTTATTAGAGTAGCTATATTTATATATAAAATGCATAAATAAAGTAATAAACATGGAATTATATAATAATAAAAAAATATTAAAAAAAAATTAAATTTTGGTGAAAATATGAAATAATTTTTATGGACAAGACAACTTTTATCAGTGTAAACATTAAAAATATTACTTTTTAATGCATGTATTTGTCATAAAAAAACTTTTTTAGATTTATATTTACAGAACTTATATATTATAACAGTAATGAAAGATTTTATAGTTATTCTTTGTGTACAAAACATCTTTTTTACATGTTCAGTATTTCTCATTAACTGACCATTAACCGATGACCAATCTTTTCTTATAACTTTTTTTATTGGAAAAAATTCCAAAATATTTATTATGCATGACTATTTACATACATTTAGCATGACATTTACATAGTCAAATGTTTGGAGGATATTGGAGGATAGTTTATCTGATACCTAATAGTAAAGGTTAGTAGCAAAAAAAATATCGAAAACTGTCTGCTTTCGATGCATAAAAACTAAAGATTACACTTACGTTAAATTGTTTTTAAAAGTCTGAGCGAAAAAACATTGTCAATTAAAATAATATATTTAAAATGAAAGTCAATAAAGTTAATTTAAAACAAAAGTAGCGTAAGAAAGTTGATAAATAAAAAATGCAAAACAGCATTTTGGAACACATGTCAAATTAACATTTAAATAACCGCATAAAATTACGCTTAAATTAATATTCAATGTTTTTTTAACTAGATATTTCCTTTAATGAATGTCTTAACCATTATGACAAATTTTCACTGTGCAATGCTGACATTGATTTTTAGGTATTTTGGCACACTCTGTCCCACTGTGCACCACAAACTGGCACATTTATTCAATATGTTGCAGATAACGCTGATATGAATGTAAAGACTTTAGATGGTAATAACACGCTTCACATAAAGGGTATCATTCAGTTTGTTACCCCGAAAATATCATTTACACAAGAAGATCAAATACCACAAATAGATCTTGTTATTAATGATGAGATGAGTTGCAGATCTTAATATTACCGTTGAAAGTATCAAAAATAACATAATTTCATATAATGATATGGAAAGTGGTTACAATAATACAATATAAGAAGGATTTCTTTATCAGTTCAATGAAAAACTAAAAGAATTTGAAAAATAAAGTCCTACAGCAAAACTATGGATGCAATATTTTAATATGATGTCGATTGCAAAGAAGTTTATAAGAGCTGAACGCATGGTAGATTGGTAAGCTTATTTGAACAGCATCTTCTTGCTCATTATAGAGCTCAAAAAAAAAAAAATGTTTTTATAGACAAGTATAGATATAAAAGTTTTGTAAAAAATACACAGAACAATAAAAGAGTGCAACTATCTTGTCTTCTTCAAACATCTGCTTCTGCTAGTCAACACTTATATTGAGTATACTATCAAATTCAAGTATGGATAGGCAATCGATTGGACCCAGCAGACTGGGGTTGGAAATTAGTAGGTGAGAGTGGGAGCCAATTCAACCTTTACTCCCAATTGCTCCGGAAATACTTCTCAACACCATCTTTTGCAATTGCAAAAAGGGTTGTAATGCAAAATGTAGCTACAAAAAAGTCGGGTTATCGTTTTCACCAGTATGTATTAATTGTCGAGGCCAGTCTTGCTCCAATTTTGAATCAATTTCAACAAATGAAGATTTTGATGATATTATTGATCAGACAGCTGATATATCTTTTTCACATTTACAGCTAGAAAAAGAAGAAGAAGATGAAGAAGAAGAAGGAAAATGTGAAGAAGATATAATATACTAATATATATATATATATATATATATATATATATATATATATATATATATATATATATATATATATATATATATATATATATATATATATATATATATATATATATATATATATTTATATATATATATATATATATATATATATATATATATATATATATATATATATATATATATAAAATAGTATATAGTAATAATACTAATATACAATATATAAGACTTGTACCAGAAAAAATCTCTGCGTACATTTTAAAGAAAATTTATTTAACTATTATATTTTGATATTGAATGTTATATATATTTCAAAAGTGCATATATTAATATTCTTAAATTTCACTTTAGAAAGTTTGTGAAGTTTTGTACGTGACCCTGCACGCACTTTGCGTTTTACACTCAACATCAGCTTTTGCACAGACTTTAGCTGGACTTTCTTGGTAGCTCTAATCCATTTATTTTTAAAGTCTTTAATGTTTTTGGCTTCTTTTACAGTGTCTCAAAAAATTATCCGACCAATCAAGTTTTTCCCAAAAAAAAGTGTTTACGCTCTAAATTATACTAAAAACAATGAATAGCGATACTTACTTTGTCTGTCATTTAAATTCTATTGGGAATAGTAGGTTATTTAGCGTTCATATTTTTTGATTCATGCTTCAGTTGGTTTATTATTTGTCCTAAAAGAAACTTAGTATTGAATAGGCTTGTAAAAAAATTATCCGACCAAGCGATATTTAGGTAAGTTTAATTAATTTTATGTGAAATTTGTTGAAATATTTAAGCAAATTTTTATACATTTAATGAAATTGCATAACAAAAAACTGTTTTTTTGTAGTAAAAAAAAAAGTTTTGTATAAAAAAAAGGTTTCATGTTTTTTTAAGTAAAATGGTTGGAGGTAAACGTCACTGGACTGTTTCTCAAAGAAATTTAGCTGTCAATCTAGTCAATAAGGACCTATTGTCAGGTGCAGCAAGAGACTGGAATTCCTCTTAATACAGTATCCGACATAATGAAGAAGTATAATTTGATTGGAACAACAGCCACAGAAGAAGGGTAGGATCGCAAAAATAAAGACTTCTAAGAGTTTTGATAGAAACTTAATTATACAAGTGAAGAAAAATCGCTTTATTTCTGCTCGAAAACTGGCTGAGCAAGTTGAAGAGAATTATGGAATCAAATTATCCCATCAGACAGTCAGAAATCATATCCGAGACCAGGGATTTCAAGGACGACTTGTGCGTAATAAACCATATTTGAGTAAGAAACACATGAAAAGATTTTAAAAATTAAAAACATGTTCTTTTATTTTTATTAATCTTAAGTTTACCAAAAAGTTACAAATTTACAAAAATATAGCACTTTTTTTAGGAAAAATATTTTTAAAAATGGTTGGTCGGATAATTTTTTGAGACACTGTACATTGAACCTTATTTTTCTTGGACAAGAGCCCAATATCTTTCGATTGGATGTAGTTCGGGACAATTTGGTGGATTGCAGTGTTTTTCAGCGAAATCTACTTTATGTTCTCTAAGCCAGTTTAAAGTTGTCCCAGAGTAGTGACATGATGCTAAATCAGGCCAAAATAACGGGTTACCCGTGTGTTCTTAAAAACGGCAAAAGACGTTTCTTGAGGCATTATTTTATGTATATTTTGGTGTTAATTGTTCCCGTTGTCACAGAACAAGAGCTTCTTTCACCACATTCACAAATTGCTTGCCAAACTGCGAATTTTTTAGTGAATTTTTGCATTCCAATACATTTATAATTGGAATTCAGTTTCTTGCGATTAATTGCTGAATAGTATTGGTGTCCTGGAAGAGATTAGAAATATGCAGCACAATAAGTTTAATCGTCAATAATCAAACAAGATTTTGAGGCAAATAATTTTTTATAAAGCAGCTTTGAATAACAAATTGCAACATTTTTTTGCTTTTCTTCACAACGAGGAACTTTTTTCTTTTTGTAAGATTTATAGCCACAATTTCTCTTCAATAGTGGAAGCACTTGTCTTAAATTTATTTGCTAAAGTTCGAACAGAAATCTCCAGTTTTCTGTCTAAGGCATCTTTCACTTTTTTACCAAGACCTTGTCTAACAAAACATTTTTTTCTTCTACTTCCTGATTTCCATTTGATTGTACCTATGTCCTTAAATCGTTTCACAACGCTCTACACTGTTCTCAAAGCAATCTGCAACTCTTTAGAAATTGTTTTGTTTGATACACCAGGATTTTTAACAAGAAAATGCAAAAAATTTTCTCGCTTCTTATCTTGATTTAATGACATTTCAATTAAAACTAATTGTTTTCATAACAGAGTTGTTTAAATTTTGAATAACACTAATACAATGACATTTTAAAGCAATTAGCTATTTAAAATGATGCACGGTTTGAAACAAAACACCACATCAGAACATGCGCAGATTTTTTCTGGTACTGTCTTAAAACATATTAAACAGATTATGTTGAATAAGACTTCTTCAACTTTAAGATTTGCAATATCACAGGAATCGTGGTTCTTAGAAAAAGACAATTTTCATAGACAATTTCATCTAAAACTTTTGCTTGATCAATTTTTTTGTTGATAAAATTTACCGTTTACTGGAAGATATGAAAAACCATTTTTTTCAACTTTTGACATTGAATAACTTTTTTTGTAGATGCAGGATTGGTGGTGACTTTTGATATTTTATTTGTAATAATGTCCCCAAGGTCTGCACCAATTTTCAGCTCTATGCGAATTATTGTAAACTTAAATGTCTATTTTGACCGGACTAATATTTTACATATCCATAATTTAACTGCTTCTAAACCTAGTTCACAAGAAATACTAGTATAAAGATTAGAGATATCAACACTGTATAATGTGGTATTTTGGTACTCCATATTATTAGGTAGTACCCTAATGAAATGCCAATCATCTTTGATATATATTGTTAGCTTAGGTACAAGAGTTGATAAGATTTTTTTCAACGAGTTCACAAAGGTGTTGGGTAGGTGAAAAAGAACCTCTATATATATATATAAATATATATATATATATACGCAACAACTAAAAAAAAAAAAAAAAAGATTTTGATTCTTAAATTTTTTAAATTTGTGCATTAATTTATTTAATTTATTAATTTAATATTAACTTATTAAAAATTATGAATTTATGCATTAACTTATTTAATTTATTAATTTAATAATACTAACTTATTTAATATTATTAATTTATGCATTAACTTATTTGATTTATTAAAAGTAGTATTTAAAGTTATTCTTTTATTTTAAGCTAACTTAATGCATATATATATATATATATATATATATATATATATATATATATATATATATATATATATATATATATATATATATATATATATATATATATCACTCCATATTCTCCAAATACCTAAGATCACATTTTATACAAGTTTTTTGTGCATTTTACAAGCATTTCTTGCAAGTTTTAGCATATGGCAAGGATCAGGAATTAAATATTTTTGTTTAGCCTCGATTACTTGCTCTTCTATCAACTCACTCAATTCAATTGTTTATATCTTTATTGCTATATTATAGGCCCAATTGTTTATATCTTTATTACTATATTATAGGGCCAAGGTAAGAGCTCTTCTCGACACTGGAAGTTCTGACACATTTATAAGCAAATTATTATGTGACTCTTTAAAACTTAATATACTCCTTTCTAATAAGAGTCTCTATAGCTGATCCTTCCTTATCTTGTCAAGTTATAGGTAAAGTTTTAACTAACTTTGCTTTATTTGGTATGAAGTACTCTAATATTAACCTTTTTGTTATACCCAACTCTTGCAAATAAATCATACTTTGTAGAGATTTTCTTCAGTAGCTCAAAAGTCTTAATGTCAATTTTGGTGGTAAAAAAGATTCTTTAAAAATCTGATCTCTAAATAGTATTACAATAAAAGCTAGCACTCTTTTCCCTTTTCTCCAGAATGTAGACCGATTGCTTCACCTTCTTAACGATATAACACAGAGGACAAAGCATTTATTGAACAAGAAACTAAAAACTTTTGGGACTAGATATATTTGAACCCAGTAACTTTCCTTGGTGATTACATATAGTTTTTACCAGGAATGAGAGACATAAGAAATGCATGGTCATTGATTACTCACAAACAATTAATAGCTTTACACTACTTGATGCTAATCCCTTATCTAACATCAATGAATTAGTTAGCTTTGTTGCAAAATACTCATTATTTAGCACAATATGTTTATCATAAGATTCAATATTAATATAAGTTTTCATAATCTCAACTTCCTAAAACAAACAACCATGACTTTTCATAGCATTAAAATTCGAAAAAATACTATCGCAAGTTACGGTATAAACATCTATACCATGTTGAATACACAAATTAACTTGTTTAGTTAAAAGGCAAGTTAAGTTTGTTGTTGAAATTTTTTTACCTTGAACATAACCAATAGGATATTTCCAATTTCCCGAAAGCCCAACAAGTATAAATACAAGAGCCTCAGAAGCTATTTGAATCAAAAGCACATATATTGTTTTCATAATCTGAAAGGCCTTTATAGTTACCATTACTTGGATTAAAAACAAGACCTGATTTTATATGCATTGAATCAAAGATTGGTGCACAACCTTTATACGCAATTTCTTTAATCCCTTTGGTTTTAAGTAAAAAAAAGTCTTTAAAAAAGGTAAACAAAAAATAGATTAATGACCAATCACTAGAGAACTTATACAATGCAAAGAAAATAATGACAAAAGTCAGAAGGTGAATATAAATTAAGTATTAGAGCAATATTCTTTACTTCTTCTGAATATCTGTGACCACTAGGATCATTGCATTTCACAAGTTCACATTTATAAAAATTACAACCAAGACCAGAAAAGCTATTATCAAAAAGTTAAGCTGTATCAGTTGATATAACCTTATCATTCTCAAGTATTTTTTTTAAAATAATTTTTGTAATTGTATTTATTGTTAATTCTTTTCTTCATAGCATTTTTTTAAGAGTCTTTATTTTTCTTTTAAGTTTCACTTTGAATAGAGTTGATAATAGTCAATGATAAAATTAAATTACATAAGAAAGTATGATCATTAACATAAGAAAGCATGATCATTAACATAAGAAAGTATGATAATTAACAAGTCTAGATATGAGTTAAAATTAAAGGTTAAAGTTAAAAAGATGAAAATGAGTTATGACAAGATAATATTAGGAAATCATTAAAGAGCCAAAGCGAATCCAGTAGTTATTCAGAGCAAAAAGCAATAGCAAGTAAGATAGTGTTTCAATGGCTTCTCATCTAGAGCTAGGGATATTGTTGCATTACCTTCTTGTCGTGGAGTAGTCAAAGAAAAACCAGTAATTATACAACGGTACAATCTCTCAATGAATTAAAATGTGTTGTGATCATTTAGAGTAATCTTGATAAAAAGAGTTAAGTGGTGGAACAGAATTTTTATTTGGTTGATAGAAGTAACTCAAATCAATTTATACATATTATGTTTGCTAACTCGTCCTAATAATTCAAAGAGAATGATTCTATATAAATTCAAGAAGAGTCTTATTTAAGAAATTGTTTATTTTTGTATAACCATTTTGCCTAATAATTCGACACTTGTAAACAGAGTTCCATAAATTCCAAATCCAGTCTTAGAAAGATTCAATAAGACATTTGATAAAATATGTTGAAAATAATAGAAATAGTGTAGTTTTTCCTATCAGTAGAACGCCCACCAGTTTTACATGTTCTGAATGTAGTATTATTTGGCAAAATGTTTGTCTTTGAAGTACATTTTACTCACTGTTTGATTATTTTAATTTCTTTCTTTAAATAAAATGGTTTTGATCCCCTTGCAGTTTTAATTATGACATGTTAAATGTTAGAAGTTTATATATTTAAAAAGTCTATTAAGTTAAGTTTTTATTGATATATAGTTTGTTGTATTTTCAAGGAGATATATAATTTGAATTTCAATTAGTTTAAAATAAAGTCTGATCAAAATTTTGTCAAAAATGATGAGTGGTGATGGCAAAATTTTTTTTTCTAAAACAGTAGTAGTAAAAGAGTTAAACACTTGAATTGATTTAAACTTTGTGCATTGATTATAATAGTTTAACTTGTTAATGTTCTATTTTTAAATAATGCTAATTGCTAATGAAAGTTGCACCATTTCAATGTACTTAGTTTATTAAGTATTTTATACATTTGAATTGCGTCACCCCTATCTTGTTGTGTCTCTAACTTTAATTCCAAGTATAACAAGTCTATATTCATACTGTAGCTTGTTTAATAATGATGATGTAGGTTTGTTACTTGCCTTTTTTTACATTATCTAATTCTTCAATATTACTTATATTATTTGGTTTAATTAATGATTTTTATAAAAATTTCACCATTAATGTAATTAAGCATGTAAATGTATAACACATAATCCCAATAGTTCTATTTGGTTTATTGCAAGGATAAGTTAACATTCTGTAAGAATGGTTACTTATGCTTATTGTCACTTGATGCAATAAGGTGGATTAAATCATTTTTTGTTGTTATTATGTAGTTTTTTTTTAATTGTTTTCGCCAATATGGATCTCTTTACATTTTGCATAATTTAGTTTCATCAAACTATTCATTACACTACTGGACCAGTAATATCAAGCCTTCCCAGGAAGTGTGTGTGGTCGCACACCTTGTTTGTCAACATTTGAAGTAATTTTTTAGATAATCTGACCACAGCAGTTTGTATCTTATAACTTTTAAAGCATTTCAATAATTTGCAACAAAAAGCAAAACTGAGAGAAAAAAAAACTAAAATACTAAAAAAAGAAAACAAAATTGTAACAAAATATCAAACTTTAATTAAATAAACTAAAAAAATTTAATAATTAAAAAAAGAAAATTGAAATAAAAAATTTTTTTATACAACTTAGTATTCTTTTTTTAAGAGTGGTTGTTATTTTTAGCTATTGAGATAGATACAAGTTTATGATAAAAACATATATTTTATAACAATTTAACAACAATTTAAAGTTTTGATATGCAATTTATTCACGATTTTTATCAGACCACATAATTAAGAAACTAGTTTGCTATGCTAGAACTATGAGAAAGTTTATTAAATTTTTTTGCATTTATTTGTTTTTCGCCTTTAAAATTAATTTTTGAACACTTATATAATAGGAAGATAAAAAAATAAATTGCTATAATTTGTAAATTACAATAATTGATTAATAAGATTTGCAATGACCCAAGAAATTAAATCAAAGATTAGCATTGTTTTTTTTTGTAAATATTTTTACCACATTTGATGCATGTCTAAAACTGTTTCTTTTATATTGCCTAATTTCCAACAATGATACAAATTTATAGAAATAGTAATAAGGGCTCGAATTAACGAAAAAATATCTAATCGCGATTTTTTGGTTGGTCATAACCCCTCCTCCACTTCCGCCGACTTATTATATATGTTATTTAAACTTATTTATAATAACATATATAATAAGTCTCATTTTTGCATAAGATGTCATAACATTTACATTCAGCGGTTGTAAAGTAGCTTTAGTTATAATTTACATTATTACTATTATTATATTGCATTAAATCTAACGGCTGTATTTTTGTAAAATCAATGAACTTGATATAATCTTCTTTTAACTAATTATTTTATTTTCTATTTTATTTACATATTTTAAACTGTTTAAAACAACTAGAATATTTGGTTTTCTATAAATTTTTAACAGTAAAAAAAATTATTTAAAACTCTAACAAAGCAATCTATAAATTTGAAACAGTTATAAAAAACTATTAAAAATGACGAAAGGTATTATCATGATAAAATGTTAAAACTTAATATTTTCACGAAAACCTGCACAATCACAAACAAGAATGATAATTAAATTCTTATTAAGTTTTCTTATCTAAGTAACCTTATCAAATTCCCATGATATTTCTATTGCTTTTTCATTCAATGTATTTTTTAATAAAAGTTAGCGTTCACTTTTTTCATTCAATAAAATAAAGCGAAAGAAAAAAATGTGTCTAAATAATAGAATCTTTTACGATCTAATACTTTTTTTGATCATAAATATTTTGATCGTTTTGTAATCATTTCATTAGTTTCATGCTTAGAATATTAAATTTTCTTCCTCGTTTTCACTTTCTTCCAAATCCGATGATGTAACTGTCGCTAGATCAATGTCTGTTTTTCCTGACTTTCTTTTTACTGGATAACGATGAAAATTTGCTGACAATCGTCTAACTTTATCATTATACCATTCATCCATAGCAGTATCAGGTTCAAATTTGTCAATCTCAGGACCTTTTTCACTTATCCGAAGTAGAGATTCTAAGAGATCTCGTCTTCTCGACAACTTCTCCAGTCATTTTTTACGCAATTCATACATGAAAACATTTATTCTACTTTCACATTTGTAAAAGGACAAATTAAAAATAGTTCAAAAATATCAAGAATATTTCGACATTCTTTGACTAAATTTGATTTGGAAAAAACAATTTCCCAAATTTTCAAATAGTACTCATTTTGATTGTTACTTATGATGGGAAACATGTACGCTTTTAAAATGATTCACTCATGAAGTATATTATTCAAATCACATCCTACACCAATTAAAAATTCAGAAAAATGTTCAACAACTTTACTGATAGCTTTATTGCCAAAAGTTCCATCATTCACATTTTAATTATATTGCCAATGTAATCTGTAAATATTGCAGCTGCACGGTCAGTGCCATAAGAATTTCCTAAATTTGTAACCTTATTCTTCTTTTCTAATGCAATCAAATAAGGATAATCTGTGAATGGACGCTCTCGTTTTGCCAAGTAATACGCAATATTAAAATTTTTTTTGAACGATTCAGCGTCTTTTACAGCCATTTTACGTAAACCACGCCCGATTGGAGTATTATGAATAACATGGTTAGATAATGAAACTGAACCTAATGTTGTTTGTTGATGAATTCGCGTGGCCTCTTTATGTTTCGCACTGCTTAAGTGCGATACCAGTGAATCTTTTTTTATTGATATTGTTCCTGGTTTGATCCAGGTCATGGAAAACAATTTTGTTTGATTTATCCGTTTTTCAAATTGTTTACATAAACTGCATCTTAATCTTATAACTTCATTTCCATTTAAATCGTATTCTAACTCGCAATTAAAATTTTTTTCCCACTTTTTAACTGTAGATAATCTGCATCTGTAGTTCTTATTTGCATCCGTTTATTGCTATTAATTTAAAATTAGTAAATGGACTAACAAACTTTAAATGTTTTTTTTAATAACTATTTAGAGTCTATATTGCCTTCCACTATTCTTTGCAAAATAAACTTATAAAATATCATTAAAGTTGTTCATAATGAATGAGCTAAATCGGGATAAAGCTCTTAAGAATTTTAGTTAAGAAAGTTACTTTTCAATAAATTAACTTTTATTTCTTTTTTCAATCAAAATCTTTTATTTCTTGATTCGAATAGGTATTTAATCGTTTGTTTTTTATAAATTTTTCCTGCCTCAAACAATCGGTCTTTTTCCTGCATTTAAACATTTTTGCTAATTGATTTTCTAAATCTTTTATTTTTCTTTTTTTTACTTTATGCTCCGCTTTAAAAAAAATTATCGTTACAGAAGTCACTGCAATTTTATACTGTAAAAGAACACTAAATATTTAATTCTTAGAAATAAAATTTTTTTAAAAATTAAATAAAAGTTTTATTTTCATTTAATTTTTATCTACTTTTTTTCTCAACTTTACTTTTTTTCTCAAGTTACTATCGATGAATTAATTTTACTTTTTGACATTAACTTACAAATAATAAATTTATTTAATTTCTTTTGAAGATATAAATGAATGTGCTTCAGAAACAACAAGCGACTGCTCCATTAATGCTACATGCAACAATTTTGTCGGTGGATACAACTGTACATGTAAAAATGGGTTTAATACTAGTAATGGAGGACTAGAGACACTCTCAGATCAATGCGCAGGTATATTAAGTTACTATCAATAGCTTACTTTTAATTTTCGACATTTGCTTACAAGAAATAAATTTATTTGATTTCTTTTACAGATATAAACGAATGTGGTCCAGAAGTAACAAACAACTGCTCAGTTAATGCCATATGCAACAATTTTATTGGTGGATACAGTTGTACATGTAAAAATGGGTACAACACGAGTAATGGAGATATAGAAACACTTTTAGATCAATGCAAAGGTATATTAAGTTTCAATTAATAAATTGATTTTACTTTTGTACATTTACTTAGAAGATCAGATTTTGTCGTTTTTTTTTTTGCAGATATAAATGAATGTGCTCCGGAAAGAACAAACAACTGCTCAGCTAATGCCTTATGCAAAAACTTTAATGGCAGTCACATCTGTACATGTAAAAATGGGTTTAACACAAGTAATGGAGGAATAGAGACACTCTTGCAACAATGTTCAGGTATATTAAGATTTTTTCTATAACCTCATTTTACTTATTGACATTTACTTACAAGATATGAATTTATATAATTTCTTTTGCAGATATAAATGAATGTGCTCCAGAAACAACAAACGACTGCTCCATTAATGCTACATGCAGCAATTATGTTGGTGGATACAACTGTACATGTAAAACTGGGTTTAACACAAGTAATGGAGGAATAGAGACTCTCTCAGATCAATGCGCAGGTATATAAAGTTACTATCGATCAAATAATTTTATTTTTCGACTTTACTCACAAGATATAATATTATATAATTTTATTTACAGATATAAATGAATGTGCTTCAGAAACAACAAACGACTGCTCCATTAATGCTGTATGCAACAATTTTATTGGTGGACACAACTGTACATGTAAAAATGGGTTTAACACAAGTAATGGAGGAATAGAGACTCTCTCAGATCAATGCTCAGGTATATTAAGTTATTATCAATAATTTATTTACATTTTTTGACTTTCACTTACAAGATATGAATTTATATAATTTCTTTTATAGATATAAATGAATGTGCTTCAGAAACAACAAGCGACTGCTCCATTAATGCTACATGCAACAATTTTGTCGGTGGATACAACTGTACATGTAAAAATGGGTTTAATACTAGTAATGGAGGACTAGAGACACTCTCAGATCAATGCGCAGGTATATTAAGTTACTATCAATAGCTTACTTTTAATTTTCGACATTTGCTTACAAGAAATAAATTTATTTGATTTCTTTTACAGATATAAACGAATGTGCTCCAGAAGTAACAAACAACTGCTCAGTTAATGCCATATGCAACAATTTTATTGGTGGATACAGTTGTACATGTAAAAATGGGTACAACACGAGTAATGGAGATATAGAAACACTTTTAGATCAATGCAAAGGTATATTAAGTTTCAATTAATAAATTGATTTTACTTTTGTACATTTACTTAGAAGATCAGATTTTATGTCGTTTTTTTTTTTGCAGATATAAATGAATGTGCTCCGGAAAGAACAAACAACTGCTCAGCTAATGCCTTATGCAAAAACTTTAATGGCAGTCACATCTGTACATGTAAAAATGGGTTTAACACAAGTAATGGAGGAATAGAGACACTCTTGCAACAATGTTCAGGTATATTAAGATTTTTTCTATAACCTCATTTTACTTATTGACATTTACTTACAAGATATGAATTTATATAATTTCTTTTGCAGATATAAATGAATGTGCTCCAGAAACAACAAACGACTGCTCCATTAATGCTACATGCAGCAATTATGTTGGTGGATACAACTGTACATGTAAAACTGGGTTTAACACAAGTAATGGAGGAATAGAGACTCTCTCAGATCAATGCGCAGGTATATAAAGTTACTATCGATCAAATAATTTTATTTTTCGACTTTACTCACAAGATATAATATTATATAATTTTATTTACAGATATAAATGAATGTGCTTCAGAAACAACAAACGACTGCTCCATTAATGCTGTATGCAACAATTTTATTGGTGGACACAACTGTACATGTAAAAATGGGTTTAACACAAGTAATGGAGGAATAGAGACTCTCTCAGATCAATGCTCAGGTATATTAAGTTATTATCAATAATTTATTTACATTTTTTGACTTTCACTTACAAGATATGAATTTATATAATTTCTTTTATAGATATAAATGAATGTGCTTCAGAAACAACAAGCGACTGCTCCATTAATGCTACATGCAACAATTTTGTCGGTGGATACAACTGTACATGTAAAAATGGGTTTAATACTAGTAATGGAGGACTAGAGACACTCTCAGATCAATGCGCAGGTATATTAAGTTACTATCAATAGCTTACTTTTAATTTTCGACATTTGCTTACAAGAAATAAATTTATTTGATTTCTTTTACAGATATAAACGAATGTGCTCCAGAAGTAACAAACAACTGCTCAGTTAATGCCATATGCAACAATTTTATTGGTGGATACAGTTGTACATGTAAAAATGGGTACAACACGAGTAATGGAGATATAGAAACACTTTTAGATCAATGCAAAGGTATATTAAGTTTCAATTAATAAATTGATTTTACTTTTGTACATTTACTTAGAAGATCAGATTTTATGTCGTTTTTTTTTTTGCAGATATAAATGAATGTGCTCCGGAAAGAACAAACAACTGCTCAGCTAATGCCTTATGCAAAAACTTTAATGGCAGTCACATCTGTACATGTAAAAATGGGTTTAACACAAGTAATGGAGGAATAGAGACACTCTTGCAACAATGTTCAGGTATATTAAGATTTTTTCTATAACCTCATTTTACTTATTGACATTTACTTACAAGATATGAATTTATATAATTTCTTTTGCAGATATAAATGAATGTGCTCCAGAAACAACAAACGACTGCTCCATTAATGCTACATGCAGCAATTATGTTGGTGGATACAACTGTACATGTAAAACTGGGTTTAACACAAGTAATGGAGGAATAGAGACTCTCTCAGATCAATGCGCAGGTATATAAAGTTACTATCGATCAAATAATTTTATTTTTCGACTTTACTCACAAGATATAATATTATATAATTTTATTTACAGATATAAATGAATGTGCTTCAGAAACAACAAACGACTGCTCCATTAATGCTGTATGCAACAATTTTATTGGTGGACACAACTGTACATGTAAAAATGGGTTTAACACAAGTAATGGAGGAATAGAGACTCTCTCAGATCAATGCTCAGGTATATTAAGTTATTATCAATAATTTATTTACATTTTTTGACTTTCACTTACAAGATATGAATTTATATAATTTCTTTTGCAGATATAAATGAATGTGCTCCAGAAACAACAAACGACTGCTCCATTAATGCTACATGCAGCAATTATGTTGGTGGATACAACTGTACATGTAAAACTGGGTTTAACACAAGTAACGGAGGAATAGAGACTCTCTCAGATCAATGCGCAGGTATATAAAGTTACTATCGATCAAATAATTTTATTTTTCGACTTTACTCACAAGATATAATATTATATAATTTTATTTACAGATATAAATGAATGTGCTTCAGAAACAACAAACGACTGCTCCATTAATGCTGTATGCAACAATTTTATTGGTGGACACAACTGTACATGTAAAAATGGGTTTAACACAAGTAATGGAGGAATAGAGACTCTCTCAGATCAATGCTCAGGTATATTAAGTTATTATCAATAATTTATTTACATTTTTTGACTTTCACTTACAAGATATGAATTTATATAATTTCTTTTATAGATATAAATGAATGTGCTTCAGAAACAACAAGCGACTGCTCCATTAATGCTACATGCAACAATTTTGTCGGTGGATACAACTGTACATGTAAAAATGGGTTTAATACTAGTAATGGAGGACTAGAGACACTCTCAGATCAATGCGCAGGTATATTAAGTTACTATCAATAGCTTACTTTTAATTTACGACATTTGCTTACAAGAAATAAATTTATTTGATTTCTTTTACAGATATAAACGAATGTGCTCCAGAAGTAACAAACAACTGCTCAGTTAATGCCATATGCAACAATTTTATTGGTGGATACAGTTGTACATGTAAAAATGGGTACAACACGAGTAATGGAGATATAGAAACACTTTTAGATCAATGCAAAGGTATATTAAGTTTCAATTAATAAATTGATTTTACTTTTGTACATTTACTTAGAAGATCAGATTTTATGTCGTTTTTTTTTTTGCAGATATAAATGAATGTGCTCCGGAAAGAACAAACAACTGCTCAGCTAATGCCTTATGCAAAAACTTTAATGGCAGTCACATCTGTACATGTAAAAATGGGTTTAACACAAGTAATGGAGGAATAGAGACACTCTTGCAACAATGTTCAGGTATATTAAGATTTTTTCTATAACCTCATTTTACTTATTGACATTTACTTACAAGATATGAATTTATATAATTTCTTTTGCAGATATAAATGAATGTGCTCCAGAAACAACAAACGACTGCTCCATTAATGCTACATGCAGCAATTATGTTGGTGGATACAACTGTACATGTAAAACTGGGTTTAACACAAGTAATGGAGGAATAGAGACTCTCTCAGATCAATGCGCAGGTATATAAAGTTACTATCGATCAAATAATTTTATTTTTCGACTTTACTCACAAGATATAATATTATATAATTTTATTTACAGATATAAATGAATGTGCTTCAGAAACAACAAACGACTGCTCCATTAATGCTGTATGCAACAATTTTATTGGTGGACACAACTGTACATGTAAAAATGGGTTTAACACAAGTAATGGAGGAATAGAGACTCTCTCAGATCAATGCTCAGGTATATTAAGTTATTATCAATAATTTATTTACATTTTTTGACTTTCACTTACAAGATATGAATTTATATAATTTCTTTTATAGATATAAATGAATGTGCTTCAGAAACAACAAGCGACTGCTCCATTAATGCTACATGCAACAATTTTGTCGGTGGATACAACTGTACATGTAAAAATGGGTTTAATACTAGTAATGGAGGACTAGAGACACTCTCAGATCAATGCGCAGGTATATTAAGTTACTATCAATAGCTTACTTTTAATTTTCGACATTTGCTTACAAGAAATAAATTTATTTGATTTCTTTTACAGATATAAACGAATGTGGTCCAGAAGTAACAAACAACTGCTCAGTTAATGCCATATGCAACAATTTTATTGGTGGATACAGTTGTACATGTAAAAATGGGTACAACACGAGTAATGGAGATATAGAAACACTTTTAGATCAATGCAAAGGTATATTAAGTTTCAATTAATAAATTGATTTTACTTTTGTACATTTACTTAGAAGATCAGATTTTATGTCGTTTTTTTTTTTGCAGATATAAATGAATGTGCTCCGGAAAGAACAAACAACTGCTCAGCTAATGCCTTATGCAAAAACTTTAATGGCAGTCACATCTGTACATGTAAAAATGGGTTTAACACAAGTAATGGAGGAATAGAGACACTCTTGCAACAATGTTCAGGTATATTAAGATTTTTTCTATAACCTCATTTTACTTATTGACATTTACTTACAAGATATGAATTTATATAATTTCTTTTGCAGATATAAATGAATGTGCTCCAGAAACAACAAACGACTGCTCCATTAATGCTACATGCAGCAATTATGTTGGTGGATACAACTGTACATGTAAAACTGGGTTTAACACAAGTAATGGAGGAATAGAGACTCTCTCAGATCAATGCGCAGGTATATAAAGTTACTATCGATCAAATAATTTTATTTTTCGACTTTACTCACAAGATATAATATTATATAATTTTATTTACAGATATAAATGAATGTGCTTCAGAAACAACAAACGACTGCTCCATTAATGCTGTATGCAACAATTTTATTGGTGGACACAACTGTACATGTAAAAATGGGTTTAACACAAGTAATGGAGGAATAGAGACTCTCTCAGATCAATGCTCAGGTATATTAATTTATTAAAAATATTTTTTTTAAATTTTTTGACTTTCACTTACAATATATTAATTTATATAATTTCTTTTATATATATAAATGAATGTGCTTCAGAAACAACAAGCGACTGCTCCATTAATGCTACATGCAACAATTTTGTCGGTGGATACAACTGTACATGTAAAAATGGGTTTAATACTAGTAATGGAGGACTAGAGACACTCTCAGATCAATGCGCAGGTATATTAAGTTACTATCAATAGCTTACTTTTAATTTTCGACATTTGCTTACAAGAAATAAATTTATTTGATTTCTTTTACAGATATAAACGAATGTGCTCCAGAAGTAACAAACAACTGCTCAGTTAATGCCATATGCAACAATTTTATTGGTGGATACAGTTGTACATGTAAAAATGGGTACAACACGAGTAATGGAGATATAGAAACACTTTTAGATCAATGCAAAGGTATATTAAGTTTCAATTAATAAATTGATTTTACTTTTGTACATTTACTTAGAAGATCAGATTTTATGTCGTTTTTTTTTTTGCAGATATAAATGAATGTGCTCCGGAAAGAACAAACAACTGCTCAGCTAATGCCTTATGCAAAAACTTTAATGGCAGTCACATCTGTACATGTAAAAATGGGTTTAACACAAGTAATGGAGGAATAGAGACACTCTTGCAACAATGTTCAGGTATATTAAGATTTTTTCTATAACCTCATTTTACTTATTGACATTTACTTACAAGATATGAATTTATATAATTTCTTTTGCAGATATAAATGAATGTGCTCCAGAAACAACAAACGACTGCTCCATTAATGCTACATGCAGCAATTATGTTGGTGGATACAACTGTACATGTAAAACTGGGTTTAACACAAGTAATGGAGGAATAGAGACTCTCTCAGATCAATGCGCAGGTATATAAAGTTACTATCGATCAAATAATTTTATTTTTCGACTTTACTCACAAGATATAATATTATATAATTTTATTTACAGATATAAATGAATGTGCTTCAGAAACAACAAACGACTGCTCCATTAATGCTGTATGCAACAATTTTATTGGTGGACACAACTGTACATGTAAAAATGGGTTTAACACAAGTAATGGAGGAATAGAGACTCTCTCAGATCAATGCTCAGGTATATTAAGTTATTATCAATAATTTATTTACATTTTTTGACTTTCACTTACAAGATATGAATTTATATAATTTCTTTTATAGATATAAATGAATGTGCTTCAGAAACAACAAGCGACTGCTCCATTAATGCTACATGCAACAATTTTGTCGGTGGATACAACTGTACATGTAAAAATGGGTTTAATACTAGTAATGGAGGACTAGAGACACTCTCAGATCAATGCGCAGGTATATTAAGTTACTATCAATAGCTTACTTTTAATTTTCGACATTTGCTTACAAGAAATAAATTTATTTGATTTCTTTTACAGATATAAACGAATGTGCTCCAGAAGTAACAAACAACTGCTCAGTTAATGCCATATGCAACAATTTTATTGGTGGATACAGTTGTACATGTAAAAATGGGTACAACACGAGTAATGGAGATATAGAAACACTTTTAGATCAATGCAAAGGTATATTAAGTTTCAATTAATAAATTGATTTTACTTTTGTACATTTACTTAGAAGATCAGATTTTATGTCGTTTTTTTTTTTGCAGATATAAATGAATGTGCTCCGGAAAGAACAAACAACTGCTCAGCTAATGCCTTATGCAAAAACTTTAATGGCAGTCACATCTGTACATGTAAAAATGGGTTTAACACAAGTAATGGAGGAATAGAGACACTCTTGCAACAATGTTCAGGTATATTAAGATTTTTTCTATAACCTCATTTTACTTATTGACATTTACTTACAAGATATGAATTTATATAATTTCTTTTGCAGATATAAATGAATGTGCTCCAGAAACAACAAACGACTGCTCCATTAATGCTACATGCAGCAATTATGTTGGTGGATACAACTGTACATGTAAAACTGGGTTTAACACAAGTAATGGAGGAATAGAGACTCTCTCAGATCAATGCGCAGGTATATAAAGTTACTATCGATCAAATAATTTTATTTTTCGACTTTACTCACAAGATATAATATTATATAATTTTATTTACAGATATAAATGAATGTGCTTCAGAAACAACAAACGACTGCTCCATTAATGCTGTATGCAACAATTTTATTGGTGGACACAACTGTACATGTAAAAATGGGTTTAACACAAGTAATGGAGGAATAGAGACTCTCTCAGATCAATGCTCAGGTATATTAAGTTATTATCAATAATTTATTTACATTTTTTGACTTTCACTTACAAGATATGAATTTATATAATTTCTTTTATAGATATAAATGAATGTGCTTCAGAAACAACAAGCGACTGCTCCATTAATGCTACATGCAACAATTTTGTCGGTGGATACAACTGTACATGTAAAAATGGGTTTAATACTAGTAATGGAGGACTAGAGACACTCTCAGATCAATGCGCAGGTATATTAAGTTACTATCAATAGCTTACTTTTAATTTTCGACATTTGCTTACAAGAAATAAATTTATTTGATTTCTTTTACAGATATAAACGAATGTGCTCCAGAAGTAACAAACAACTGCTCAGTTAATGCCATATGCAACAATTTTATTGGTGGATACAGTTGTACATGTAAAAATGGGTACAACACGAGTAATGGAGATATAGAAACACTTTTAGATCAATGCAAAGGTATATTAAGTTTCAATTAATAAATTGATTTTACTTTTGTACATTTACTTAGAAGATCAGATTTTATGTCGTTTTTTTTTTTTCAGATATAAATGAATTTGCTCCGGAAAGAACAAACAACTGCTCAGCTAATGCCTTATGCAAAAACTTTAATGGCAGTCACATCTGTACATGTAAAAATGGGTTTAACACAAGTAATGGAGGAATAGAGACACTCTTGCAACAATGTTCAGGTATATTAAGATTTTTTCTATAACCTCATTTTACTTATTGACATTTACTTACAAGATATGAATTTATATAATTTCTTTTGCAGATATAAATGAATGTGCTCCAGAAACAACAAACGACTGCTCCATTAATGCTACATGCAGCAATTATGTTGGTGGATACAACTGTACATGTAAAACTGGGTTTAACACAAGTAACGGAGGAATAGAGACTCTCTCAGATCAATGCGCAGGTATATAAAGTTACTATCGATCAAATAATTTTATTTTTCGACTTTACTCACAAGATATAATATTATATAATTTTATTTACAGATATAAATGAATGTGCTTCAGAAACAACAAACGACTGCTCCATTAATGCTGTATGCAACAATTTTATTGGTGGACACAACTGTACATGTAAAAATGGGTTTAACACAAGTAATGGAGGAATAGAGACTCTCTCAGATCAATGCTCAGGTATATTAAGTTATTATCAATAATTTATTTACATTTTTTGACTTTCACTTACAAGATATGAATTTATATAATTTCTTTTATAGATATAAATGAATGTGCTTCAGAAACAACAAGCGACTGCTCCATTAATGCTACATGCAACAATTTTGTCGGTGGATACAACTGTACATGTAAAAATGGGTTTAATACTAGTAATGGAGGACTAGAGACACTCTCAGATCAATGCGCAGGTATATTAAGTTACTATCAATAGCTTACTTTTAATTTTCGACATTTGCTTACAAGAAATAAATTTATTTGATTTCTTTTACAGATATAAACGAATGTGGTCCAGAAGTAACAAACAACTGCTCAGTTAATGCCATATGCAACAATTTTATTGGTGGATACAGTTGTACATGTAAAAATGGGTACAACACGAGTAATGGAGATATAGAAACACTTTTAGATCAATGCAAAGGTATATTAAGTTTCAATTAATAAATTGATTTTACTTTTGTACATTTACTTAGAAGATCAGATTTTATGTCGTTTTTTTTTTTGCAGATATAAATGAATGTGCTCCGGAAAGAACAAACAACTGCTCAGCTAATGCCTTATGCAAAAACTTTAATGGCAGTCACATCTGTACATGTAAAAATGGGTTTAACACAAGTAATGGAGGAATAGAGACACTCTTGCAACAATGTTCAGGTATATTAAGATTTTTTCTATAACCTCATTTTACTTATTGACATTTACTTACAAGATATGAATTTATATAATTTCTTTTGCAGATATAAATGAATGTGCTCCAGAAACAACAAACGACTGCTCCATTAATGCTACATGCAGCAATTATGTTGGTGGATACAACTGTACATGTAAAACTGGGTTTAACACAAGTAATGGAGGAATAGAGACTCTCTCAGATCAATGCGCAGGTATATAAAGTTACTATCGATCAAATAATTTTATTTTTCGACTTTACTCACAAGATATAATATTATATAATTTTATTTACAGATATAAATGAATGTGCTTCAGAAACAACAAACGACTGCTCCATTAATGCTGTATGCAACAATTTTATTGGTGGACACAACTGTACATGTAAAAATGGGTTTAACACAAGTAATGGAGGAATAGAGACTCTCTCAGATCAATGCTCAGGTATATTAAGTTATTATCAATAATTTATTTACATTTTTTGACTTTCACTTACAAGATATGAATTTATATAATTTCTTTTATAGATATAAATGAATGTGCTTCAGAAACAACAAGCGACTGCTCCATTAATGCTACATGCAACAATTTTGTCGGTGGATACAACTGTACATGTAAAAATGGGTTTAATACTAGTAATGGAGGACTAGAGACACTCTCAGATCAATGCGCAGGTATATTAAGTTACTATCAATAGCTTACTTTTAATTTTCGACATTTGCTTACAAGAAATAAATTTATTTGATTTCTTTTACAGATATAAACGAATGTGCTCCAGAAGTAACAAACAACTGCTCAGTTAATGCCATATGCAACAATTTTATTGGTGGATACAGTTGTACATGTAAAAATGGGTACAACACGAGTAATGGAGATATAGAAACACTTTTAGATCAATGCAAAGGTATATTAAGTTTTAATTAATAAATTGATTTTACTTTTGTACATTTACTTAGAAGATCAGATTTTATGTCGTTTTTTTTTTTGCAGATATAAATGAATGTGCTCCAGAAACAACAAACGTCTGCTCCATTAATGCTATATGCAACAATTATGTTGGTGGATACAACTGTACATGTAAAACTGGGTTTAACACAAGTAATGGAGGATCAGAGACTCTCTCAGATCAATGCGCAGGTATATAAAGTTACTATTGATCAAATAATTTTATTTTTCGACTTTTCTCACAAGATATAATATTATGTAATTTTATAAACAAAAATTAATTAAAGAAATGGTAAACTTTAAACTATATCACATCGTATATTGAACAATAGCTTTACTACACATATTACAATATATTTCATAATTATCATAGTTATATTATCTCAAACTTTAATATAATTGCTTGCTATTTGTTCTTATTGGCTCTTCATCTGAACAACGGATATCTCTATATGTGTTATTGTCATAGTCTTTATCTTCATTAGATATGTCAGCATCATTTATGTTTGCAGGATTTGATTAATCTCCTCCATGCAACTCTTGGAATTAGGAAAGGTGAGGTTGGCAATTATTTGACCACCTCAATTTCTTAGAGGTCAGCATCAGGTCGTCATCAATGTTTGGGTTATCCTTACATCAATGTGTGGTCATGTGTGGGTCATCCCCACATCAATGTGTGGGTCGTCCCCACATCAATGTGTGGGTCGTCCCCACATCAATGTGTGGGTCATGCCATGGCATGACCCACACATTAATAAGCAATTCAAACCACCTATATACAATTAAAGTAACTTTTAATAACCGTTTTCAATCATTGCAAATCAACTACTACAGGAATGTATCATTTTGGTAGAAAGTTTTGTGTTATTTTTAATCGCTAAACTACATTTACCTTTTTTTACATTTGCAATTTTTAATGTATCTAGTTTTGCAGATAAAGCTCATAACATGCAACAAATTTTCTGGAGCTGGCAGTTGAAGGTTTGATGTTGGTAAGAGATTTGATCCTATCATTTTAGAGCCCCATTCCAGTTGATCCAAGTTTTGTGACTGTGTCATTGCTGTACTTGATGGTAGACATGAAATTAATGTTGCTATGCTTTAGAAATTGTTGGAGGTAATACAACTAAATCGAATGTTTTGTGAACTGGTTTGGATGCTACTCTGTGAAGATATTATCAAATTAACTCATATTATCAAAATCCATTTAGTTCTTAGAAATATTGTTTTCCAGCATGAGCAATTTCATCATGATTGGTTTCCGGGGTTTTAAATACATCAACAACTTTGCATAAATCCACATTGTTGTTCAATAATTTAAAGGCTTTCTTTTTGCCTTGATGGTAAGGAAATGATGTTGAGTCACATCCAGACGTTGCATGTAAAAACAACAACTGCCTAGAGCAGTCACCAAGACCTTCTCTCATCTTGTTCTCGCTGTAAACTTTGTCTTGCTTAGTATCTTTGCCAGGCTTTATTATGAAAATATTAGTAGTTGAATCTGTTAGAGCCACAAGTAATACTAGCATATCTGTGTCTTCTCCTATTATTACAACAGGCTTGTTGAACCCATGTCTTGACAAATTATTTGCTGTATTGATAATTACTGTATCCGCATCTCATGATGCCTGTTTAACATGAGTTCCAGAATCTGCAAGACGCAACGATAAGGCTTCAATAAATCAAGTTTTGTGGCGAGGATTTTAAAGAAAATTTGTTTGGGTTGAATTAATTGTCATTGATTTGTCATAAAAAACATCTTCTGAAACTTCTTTGGACTGGTATTGTCTTTGTTCTTCTGATTTGGTATTAGACTAGCCAGAATAGCCATCAAAAACAACCCACCATTTTTTCCCATATTGATGTATCACATATGATACATAAAATTTATCTATATCTTTATATATTACTGGTCTCATCCATGTGGGGATGTAGATACCAAATCAATGACAAATTTTAAGAAAGGTGTTGTTTTTTCACATAGCACAATTGATTCTATTGCATCACATAGAACTGATTTTGAATTTTTTTGCATCAAAAGCAACTCATCAAAAAGCGCTGGAGGCCTTGGTGCAAACTCGTACTTAAAACATGCTGCAAGTTCTTCATCTGTTTTGACTGTACATATTATACGATGTAAGAGCTGCAGAGTATTAATAATTACTTCTTTTTCATGAACCTTCACAGAAGCTGTCAAGGAGCCCAAGAATAAAACTTTATTATGTTTTAAATGAATATTGGCAAAATTCATTCCAACCATTTTGTTTATAGCATTAATGCCAGTTTCAACTGCTATATCACAGTTAATTTTATCATTGCCCACTATACCATTAGAAAGAGAGATCAGTTCAGGTCAGGTTGCACAAGATGGTTCATGGTCTTTTATCCATCCAATAAAGATATTAGTATTGCGAATGTCTTGTGCTTGCCTTGATTCATGCAGTTCAATGTGTTGCTCTGACAATTCAGAAGTGCCGTCACAAAAATCTTCAATACCTGTTACAACATCTGGGCATACCAAGTTGAACATCTGGGCATACCAAGTTGAACATCTGGGCATACCAAGTTGAATATCTGGGCATACCAAGTTGAACATCTGGGCATACCAAGAATCCACCAAGAAAGTCTACTGTCATTTAAACCTCTTTTACAAGTAAGCCCAAAATTATTGTTTGGCAAATGATTAAATGCCTTTCATTTGTAAATTTCTAGTAATCTTTTGGAGACATTCTGGACTTAAGTGATAACACCTGTTGTAAATATAAATGAGCAGATTTCGCATAAGGCAAGTGAGCTAATGCATAAAAATGTGGTAATATTTGATACACACAATACAAGTGCAACTGCCAGTCTCTGGTTTGTTTTAATCTAATAAATAGTTTCATCAGTTACCTTTGATTAAAATATTGTACCCATAGTTTTGCAGTTCGACTTTAAGCAGCAGCAGACTGCATTGCTGCATTCATTCTGCCTAATATGTTATTAATGATCAGACATTCGTTGAAATGTTCTGCAGATGAATTGTTGATCAGAATCTGGGAATGTAAATTGCTGATCTTAACGTTAGTAATTGGTTCAATTAATTCCTGCAATATAACAACTGCCAGCGCTAATTGAGTCATGAATTGTGCTTGAAGGGCATAGGCATTACCATTCAGTGGTTGAACTACGAAAGCCTTTGCATAAACAGCTCCCCAAATCTCATCCAATCCGCTTCCAGAAATAAATGCCAATAGCTCCCATGCAGAATATTAATAAATAGAAACCAATCGAAGATATATCACCATCGATACTAGAAGTCAGCTACTAATTCGCATTCTTGGGCAAATGGAGGCTGGTCAAAAGTAACAAAATATGTCAGTTGATTAGCTTTCTTGCACTTTTCTTTAGCCATCAGGAGTGAAGTGTATATTGTACTTAAATCTCCTGGGGCATTGTTAATTAAAGGCATTGGTGAGACATAAGACAATTTGTATGGATAATTTTTAGCTATGGGTAGTGCCATATAGCCGTTCCAACCAGGTCTACAAGTGACTCGAAGCCATGCACCACACATCCACAAAAAGTCAAGTCGCAATGGTTCATTAAGGAACAACGTAGTTTGTGTAACCCCATATGCGTCCTCTACAATCAGATCTCAATGACCTCTGCTCTTTGGCTTGTTGTAAGTAGCCAATTTTATTTTCCCAACAGATGCAATCCCTTTTGAAGTAGGTAGAATCTTTGGCCTACTAATATTTATATACAAACTGATTGCATGTGCAGGAGTAATACATCCAATTCCACCTATTCTGTGAAAACTATTGTGACCATCTAATGTGCGGATGTTAAAATCAACATTATCAAAAATAAACTGAATAAATGCATCTGATTCCATCTTATTGACTACGCTGGATAGCGTTACAACAGACTTGAAAAGCTTCACTTTGTTATATGATGAACACGATCCATTATTGGAAAGCATTTCAATTAGAGTCTTGGATTCAAAGTGTCTGTGCAAGTACACAGAAAACCCGATTTGAATGTTAGACAGAAATAATATTGGTCTTGTTCTACATATACTAGCATGCTCTAAAGTGATGCATTTATGTTTTAAGGTGAAGCATGAAGGAAGCATAAAGTATTTTTTTTTGCCTGGAACGGTTGTAATTAGCAATTCATCTCCAAAACGAGCTTGAAGTTTAAATTCTAAATTTTTCTTCGTGTGCGGGTCAATTTCAGGGGTAAGGAATTCACAGAATTTGTCATTTAATTCAGATATTGAATACTGACATTCTTCATTGCCACAGAGAATCACATAATTTATTGAAAGCCAAATTTTGTTCTAAATTAAGTGGACACCCAGGTTTTGTTAATAACTTTCTCTAGTTTCGAAAACTGACAGGTCCTATGATATCGCCCTTTTGCTGCAACCAAATCTATTACACTACCAACCTGTGTTTGAACCTCCTGACCCCATTCGTTATTCCGCTTTTGAGCTAACTCTAGCACCTAATTTTTATGGATATAGTTGATACAATGGAAATTGTTTGCTTCTTCTCATACGTTTTCCTACTTTATCTAACATTTAAGCGAAGTCTTGAAACATTTTCTGATGAAGCACTTGCCTCTAAATTGGTAATGGTTATCATCAATGGTTATCATCAATGTGTGGGTCATGCCATGGCATGACCCACACATTAATAAGCAATTCAAACCACCTATATACAATTAAAGTAACTTTTAATAACCGTTTTCAATCATTGCAAATCAACTACTACAGGAATGTATCATTTTGGTAGAAAGTTTTGTGTTATTTTTAATCGCTAAACTACATTTACCTTTTTTTACATTTGCAATTTTTAATGTATCTAGTTTTGCAGATAAAGCTCATAACATGCAACAAATTTTCTGGAGCTGGCAGTTGAAGGTTTGATGTTGGTAAGAGATTTGATCCTATCATTTTAGAGCCCCATTCCAGTTGATCCAAGTTTTGTGACTGTGTCATTGCTGTACTTGATGGTAGACATGAAATTAATGTTGCTATGCTTTAGAAATTGTTGGAGGTAATACAACTAAATCGAATGTTTTGTGAACTGGTTTGGATGCTACTCTGTGAAGATATTATCAAATTAACTCATATTATCAAAATCCATTTAGTTCTTAGAAATATTGTTTTCCAGCATGAGCAATTTCATCATGATTGGTTTCCGGGGTTTTAAATACATCAACAACTTTGCATAAATCCACATTGTTGTTCAATAATTTAAAGGCTTTCTTTTTGCCTTGATGGTAAGGAAATGATGTTGAGTCACATCCAGACGTTGCATGTAAAAACAACAACTGCCTAGAGCAGTCACCAAGACCTTCTCTCATCTTGTTCTCGCTGTAAACTTTGTCTTGCTTAGTATCTTTGCCAGGCTTTATTATGAAAATATTAGTAGTTGAATCTGTTAGAGCCACAAGTAATACTAGCATATCTGTGTCTTCTCCTATTATTACAACAGGCTTGTTGAACCCATGTCTTGACAAATTATTTGCTGTATTGATAATTACTGTATCCGCATCTCATGATGCCTGTTTAACATGAGTTCCAGAATCTGCAAGACGCAACGATAAGGCTTCAATAAATCAAGTTTTGTGGCGAGGATTTTAAAGAAAATTTGTTTGGGTTGAATTAATTGTCATTGATTTGTCATAAAAAACATCTTCTGAAACTTCTTTGGACTGGTATTGTCTTTGTTCTTCTGATTTGGTATTAGACTAGCCAGAATAGCCATCAAAAACAACCCACCATTTTTTCCCATATTGATGTATCACATATGATACATAAAATTTATCTATATCTTTATATATTACTGGTCTCATCCATGTGGGGATGTAGATACCAAATCAATGACAAATTTTAAGAAAGGTGTTGTTTTTTCACATAGCACAATTGATTCTATTGCATCACATAGAACTGATTTTGAATTTTTTTGCATCAAAAGCAACTCATCAAAAAGCGCTGGAGGCCTTGGTGCAAACTCGTACTTAAAACATGCTGCAAGTTCTTCATCTGTTTTGACTGTACATATTATACGATGTAAGAGCTGCAGAGTATTAATAATTACTTCTTTTTCATGAACCTTCACAGAAGCTGTCAAGGAGCCCAAGAATAAAACTTTATTATGTTTTAAATGAATATTGGCAAAATTCATTCCAACCATTTTGTTTATAGCATTAATGCCAGTTTCAACTGCTATATCACAGTTAATTTTATCATTGCCCACTATACCATTAGAAAGAGAGATCAGTTCAGGTCAGGTTGCACAAGATGGTTCATGGTCTTTTATCCATCCAATAA
>NC_088923.1:23750000-23822500 GCF_038396675.1 Hydra vulgaris
AAACATTTGTTTTTTGAATAGATTCTTTATAGTTGAGCTTAGATTAAACTTAACATTTAAGTATTGATAAGTTATTGATGGCTGTTTTTTATACAATATATTTTTATTTACAAAGGTTTTGTAGTAAAATACAAGTCGATTCAGTTTAGACTTTAACACAGAGACTTCTTATACAAAACAAAATAGTCTTTCGTACAACATTTTCTGACAATTTCATGATAAGATAGAATCAAGAAGTTCTATTTTTTGCATACTTGTAAAAATACAAAATTACAATTATCAAACAATCTTGATTAAAATAAAAATAATGACTTTCAGACTACCAGCTGTATTTACTGAATGATAAAATTTTTAACTAAAGTTCCCAATTTTGTTAAGACTTTTTCAAATAACTTGAATAAAGTGCATCATAATTTTTTGATAAATTAATTTCTGAAAGTTATATTTAATAACTTGTTTAATAAATAGAAATCTAGAAATTGTTTTTTAAATTGAACTATGTTTAAGAGCAATAAATTGTCAAAAATTGCTGCAGATTTTTTAAATAGTATTACCTTTCTTGTTATTTTGATATCATTGATGTCCAAGGAGCTACACTAGAAACTTTCAATCATTTTTTTGGTAGTTTGTTATCCTGGTTCAACACCTATCAATATATATATATATATATATATATATATATATATATATATATATATATATATATATATATATATATATATATATATATATATATATATATATATATATATATATAAAACAAGCCTAAAGGATAAAAGTTTACTAGACAAGCCTAAAGTATAAAATAAGAATCAGAAAAAAAGAGATGGAATACAAACTGTAGATATATTGAGAATTTGTTCAAAACATAAGTTAATTTAAAGTCTTGGGAGCACGTTGTTATAGCATATTTAATTAAATGCAACTGTCAATTTAATTCAACAACCAAACAAGCAGAATGCAAGTGAGCTACTTGGAATAAACATATATAGGATATAGAGTTTAC
Source organism: Hydra vulgaris (assembly GCF_038396675.1). Lineage (NCBI taxonomy): Eukaryota > Metazoa > Cnidaria > Hydrozoa > Anthoathecata > Hydridae > Hydra > Hydra vulgaris. The sequence goes on from NC_088923.1 coordinate 23,751,007, forward strand.
TATGTTTAATTATAAAAGATTACATAAAATAATATACTAGTATTTTATCTAGAAATGTTTCACACAAATATAAACTTTAAAATCAATAAAATACTTGCAAAGCACGCAATTATTGCTTGCAGCACACACTTATATTTCTAATTTTTGCAATTAATTATGCAATATTTAATTAATTAATGCAAACATACTTCAATCATATTTCATCTGATGGAAAGTCTTGATAATTTACTTTTTTTTTCTTGGTTTATAAGCACTCAATACAAACTTCATAGTTTTGAGATTAAAGAATAATATTCTGGTTTTCTAAGCTTCATTCAATTGATTATAGGCTTCTCCATGTCTGGAAAATTTTTCTGTTTCGAAAGTTTGAAAAATCTGTCTGTTTAAAAAATTTGAAATTTTTTTTTTGTCCAAAAAAAGAAGTTTAGAAATAATTAAAAAATTCATTTGAAAAAACTCTTTTGACTAAACAGATATTATCAAAGATTAATGTTCCTTATTAGAATTATTATTAGGATTGCCGTTATTAATGAAACATTCTGAGTTCTTGCAAATTAAGTTTATTTTAGCTGGAATAATGTTTAAACCATTTAGAGAGCATAACAAACATACTTAAGCACAATTTTCTCTGTGCCCCTGGGTTTAATAATTCAAAAGATGACATTTAATCAAACCTTTAACAATAATTTGATTGTTGCGTTATTGAAAGTATTTAAAGCTTTTTAATAAGTTAAAAAGGGTGCAATAATGCACAAGAACAACAAAACTTGGTTGAAAACAAGTTTTAATTTTATTATTGTATTTACTTTTTATAAAACATAGAGGTATAAATTTTTTTTAAACGCTAATTTTTATGTATATAATTTAATTATTATAAACAATATTTTCAAAGTTTTTATTTTTATAGAAAAAATTCCTGAGGTTGAAAAAGATCCAGTAGTCACTGTTGGTGTAAAAAACAAAAGAATAAGGTTCATTTGCAAGTTTCACACTTTAAAAGAAAGTAATGTGCGATATGAAGTGACATGGTTTCAAGGACCTTTAGAAAAACAAATAAAAGGTCCTGATACTTTTACAAGTGATCAAAATGAAGCATTTCTTCAAAATACTAATAAGTATGGAGAGAATGGTACATTTTGCATGGGTTATAATGTAAATCTTGTTTATGGTTTATTTAAAATCTAATTTCAATTAAATTTTTTTTTAAGTTATGATCAAATTAAAAATATGTTTTAAAAGAATTTTTATCTCTGGAATTTAAAAATAGTTGATTAAAATAAATGTCAAAGTTCTATAGTAAAAAATGTTTAATTATTTTACAAAAATCTACAATATAGCAGAAATTTAAGTATAAATCTATAATTAGCATAGTCATTATTGAAAGATCAACTGTCAATATTCATTACAATAAAGTTTTTCTCAAACTTCTTTTTCTTTTCAAATGAGTATTTGCTTTTGTTTTTAATTATTTTTTCATATTAACTAATATCTATCTAGGACGAAATATCTAGGACATTAACTTAAATATAAATATCTAAATAAATTATAAATAAATATCTAGGACATTAACTTAGAAAAACTTTATTATTATAAACTTTTATATTAATGCATTAAAATACTTTAAAATATTATTAAATTGCATTAAAATAAGTTCAAAATGCTATTTAGATAAGTGAAATGTAAAGTACTTAAAATTTTCAATAACTATATATAATTGTTTTCTATGAATTTTTTTCAAATTATTTTGCTTAGGTTTATTGCAAAGTTCAATCATATTATATTGAAAATAAGGGAATAAAAAGTCAACCAAGGAAAAGTAATGAATTTTTCGCAGGACTTCAGGTATATAGTTTTCTTTATAATTTAGTTATCTTTTTTTCTTTTAATCTTTTTTTTGAAATTATCTTATTTAATACAAATTTACTATCATTTGCATTAAAGTTACATAAAATCTTGTTTTCAAGGTCATCTGATAAAAATACCACACTTTGCTTTAATATTTAATAATTTAAGTGTTTTATCAGTTTTTAATCCATTTTTTGAGATAACAAATAAAAAAAATAAAAAAATGTGCATTAGAGTTACATTTGTGGAACATTATAAGGGTCATTAAAAACACAAGGAAGTTAACTATTCTCAATAGTTGTTATTAGATAGAGTGAGAGATCTCAAAGAGAGATTATCTTTGTTTTGGCAGGAGCCATGCGGATCCACAAATAGTAGATAAATTAACAGATATTACAGGCTTTAGACATAAGAAACAAGAGAAAAGTTAGAATAGGAGTTTTAGCATCACTGATGTCTGGAATCAGTATTATTCTTCTTACGGTAGCAACAGATGAGTGAGATGTATAGGTGTTTATAGTCAACTATCTGTTTCCTTATTCTCAACTTTAACATTGCTAAGATAGCTCTTAATTTATTAAAATTAGTCATCTTGCCCAAAAAAGTAGTTAGCGTTTAAAGATTTAGTTGAACCAAAGAGCTTATGGAGCTGATGCAACATACTAATATTTTAATAAATTGAAAATTCTATAAGTTAGCAAAGAACCAGTCAAGTGTCAAAAACAGAATCAAATTTTTTATTTTTTTTCTGTTGTTTTTCAAAAAATAAAATGTTTTGTTTTGAGCTCTATGAGAGTTAGGAAATGCAATTGATTGTGTTTGCTTGGTAGGTATTGATTTAAGTTTTAAAATTATAAAAAGTTATTTTACGTATTCTCTTAAAGTTGATGGTTTGTTAATATAGGTTACACTTACACTTACAACTGTAAAATATTTTTATGTAACTTTAGGAAACATTCAAGTTTTTGCTGTTTGTTTAGATATATTAATATACAATTTTTAAAAACCAATTAAAAGTCAAAAAAATATTTTTTTAAGGTAAATCCAGTGCTATTAGTTCTTTCAGAAAAAGATAGCCCAAGTAACATCACTGTAAAATCAACAGTACCTATTGTATGTGGAGATGGAACTGAAAATTGCAGGGTTCTTGTTGAAATGGGTCAAACAACTACTGACCACTTTATTGATTACTGTACATTGCAATTTAAACCAGGTCCAGCTGGACAGACAAAAGAAGTTGAGGTGGTTGCTAAGCGAGACTTTGTGGATGACGGGAATCAGCGTATGTTTTTGAAAATGTTTATACCAGACCACATAGACCCCATGGACTGGAATTGTCATAAACAAATTGCTGATGTTGAGGTAAAAAAAAATTTCAACAAGAAAAATAAATGTTTCTTAGAGATAAATTAAATTTTTAATGGTCTTTTTGTTACCAGTCTTCCCTGAATACAAGTAATTTAAGATCTATTATCTTAATTTATAGGGTTAAAGGATTGTAAAAAAACTGATTAAGTATTAATTTTGCCTTGATTATTTGATAAAAATGAAAAAAAGCAAAATGTTTATAATAGCAAAGTAAATTATTAAAAATATTATATTTGTTGTTTGGTATTTTGGGGAGGGAGGTGGGTATTGTAAAACACTTAGCAGGATTCCTCATCTTAAAGATAATTATTTAAGAATGTAGTAACATTAAGTATTTTAATCACTATGAATTTATTAAGCAACTTTTAAATTAAAAAAACATTTGTTGAATATAGATTCATAATGCCATCCTAGCCTTGAAATAATTACTATTTAAGGCTGGATAGTATCTTTTGTGAAAAGAAATAATTTTTGATCACTTTCTTGATATTTGTCATCACTTTCTTTAAATTTAAATCAATTAAATTAAGGAGCTGATATAGGGAGAACATGCAAGGGAGTTGTTGGTACATCAACTTGATGGTTTTGGTTAGGGCAGCAATAAGTTTTTTGTTTATTATTTATTAATTTTTTTTTTTCTTCAAAAAACTGTATAGATTTAGACAGGCAAAATAGGTTGGTAAATGTATATCCATATGTGCTATAGAATAAGTTTATAAAGTTATCTTTTTACAGATTTGCAAAACAAATTCTCAAATTGTTTTAAAAGCTTAAGTTTTTTTTATCATGTTGATTGCCTCAAAGTTATATTTAACAACAATTATTATAATCAATGTAATTATTCTTATTCATATAAACTGCCTGTTGCATACCCACCCTTATATATTATATTTATATTTACATTTTGCAATACATTGTTACTTTTTAAAACTATTGGATGGGTGAGCTACAACTTTTTCACTCCACTATAACATTACATATGTTTATCCACTATAACATTACATATGTTTATCCACTATAACATTACATATGTTTATCCACTATAACATTACATATGTTTATCCACTATAACATTACATATGTTTTCAAGTGTGCAATGTAAGTGTGAGTGCAATGCAAAACTTATGGTTTTAAAAAACTATTTTTAATATTTTTTAAGGATTTGCACACCTAAGTGTGCAGTGTACTTTAAGTTTAAGTTTTTCACACTTTAAGTTTTAAGATGCAAACTTTAATACAATGAAAAAAAAAAAATTTTCTTTTCAGTTTCTATCTTTTCAGACTTTAAATTGGTTTATGTGCTGAAGCCCTATCAGATTGCAATTTCACTGTGTCACCGTCAGTGGCATTTCATGCAAGGTTAAGTGCACAAAGTAAACTTTTTAATTCTCAGCCAAAATGTTAGGATGTTACCAGAACACTTCTCTTGTTTCTTTGTAGACCTAAGTTGATATGTTTACTAAAGCTAACAGGGATCATTTTCATATTGGTTGAAACTGAATTGGTGGTAGTAATGGTGGCAGTAGTAATGTAAACTTGAAAAATTGTCTAATAATGGGTTTGAATTAAAGTTTAAATTTATTATACAAATAGCATTAACTGTTGTTAATTGTGTTCCTAAATATATTTTATTATTTGGTTCATAGAGTGATGTAAGTGACATAGCTAACAAAAATCTCTCTTTTTTAAATCTTTAATTACCAAGATGACCAGGGATGTATAGTTCCATTGATTTTTTTGGACTATATGAACTTGGACTTCCACGTCAAAAATAATTTCCGACTCCCAACTCCAGGGTTTTTTTATTAAATAGTTTGATTTTGCTTTCTTGAGTTTTTACAAATGAGAAAATACCAGAAAAGCAATAGGGTACTATACAATTTTCTCTTATGAATAAAGCATAAAAGTTAGTTTGTCCTGTAGTAACTTAATATCACAAATTTATAAAAATAATAGAACTCTGAAGAAAAAATTTCATGTGACAACTCTTTTATAGCAAATATTTAAACCAGCAATTATTATATTTTGATTAAATTAGTAGCTGTGTTATTTTACTTTATTAAGCCCCCATTCCTTTAGTAGCAGGATTTGCATGTAACATAACATTAAATGCTTCCCAATGGAATGAAATGGCGTTAAATATTTCATGAGTGGATTTATTGGTTAACACCCATAAATAAATTTGTGAAATGCCTCTTTCATGTGCACCAAATTTTATAAATGTTTTATTCATTGACCATGGCTTTTTGTCAAATTGAAAAGTAAAAAATATGTTATTTAATGCATTAATTTATTAAATTTTAGATCTTTTAAAAACTTTTAATATCTAAAACTTGAAAACTTTTAATAACTTTAAAAACTTTAATATCTCTTGAAGATGCACTTTAAAAAACATTATTTATGCTGTAAACTGTAGTTACTATTATATTTATTAAAAAAAATAATAATTTCCTAAAGTTTTAAAGTATGCTATAAATATATTTTATAGCATATTTATAAGTTTTAAAGTATGCCATAGATATATTTTATAGCATATTTATAAGTTGCTAAATATTATAAAGTATGCTAAAAATAATATTGCAATGAAATCATGAATGTATGCAAAAAATCATGAATGTATAAAAATGTATGTATAATATCATGAATGACTGCAAAATAATCTTATTTAAAATCATATAATAAAAAAATAAAATTAAATGATTTGTACATTTATTTTATCAACATTTACTTGAAATAGAGGCAACAACAAAGCAATGGCAGGCATATTTCAGAACTTCAAGGAAGCACTCAATAGTTTTTTAAAATATGAGCAAATTATTTACTATGGTGCAAAATTTTTTAATGGATTGCTGGAAAGTGCTGCTTTTGATGGCTGTACTTTTTTGTTGCTTTTTCTTACCTTTTTCTTTTTTCTTAAATTTGTAAGAATTTCAATGTGTTTTCTCAATAAGTGTTGAATAAAGTTATATACCTTTTGTGGCACATGTGACCGCTCAACTCATTACTTTTACTTTTGTCAGGTACAATACATTAAAAATGCAAAAAATTTTATTGCTTTAAATCCATTCATGATTTTATTCAATGAAAATATCTGTAAATTGTGTCTGAACAGTGGCCATCACCTTCTAAAAGTGTTGAACGTGAGCAAACTACATATAGTAATAAAAAACAAGACAGTTATAGATGCAAGTTATTGTTAGTATTGGCTTTTGTATAACAACTCATGAAAGTATTGTTATGGAAATCATTATCACTAGTTGAGATCGGACCTGTAAAAATACGGGTCTTTGTAAGTCTATTCCAAACCAAACTTTTCTTTACTTTTTCCTTATATTTCCTAGCTTTCCGAATCTGTAAAATACAGGTCTTAACCAAGCCTACCATTTCTATACATATCTATTCCAGACTGATTATTTCTATACCTATTCCTTATTTACTTCAATATTTCTAGTAAAATAATTTATTCTGAAAAAAACTTTAAGAGCAAAAATCTTAACATGCACACCTATTTTGGATATGTAGAGCTTATAAAAGACCTATAATTAGATTTGTTTTTCTGCTAAATGCATTTCATTTATAGTTCAGTGGTTAAGTGCGCTGTCATCAGTGTTGTTTTGGGGGATTTAAAACCTCCCCTTAGCGTAATAAATTTTGAAATTTCTTCAATCTTGCTTATATATTTATACCAAAAAAGTAATAATATAGCAAAAAAGATTCTTTAATTTAAAATAAAATTTTAAAGTTTTCTCATTTTATAGATTTTGTGCTTTGATGTCAGTTTGTGGCAAAATAAACTTTTATGCTTAAAGTTTCCTTTTGCATTTATCTTGCATTTTTTGATTAAATTCAATTATGTTGCATACAATTGTATAAAAAGATATAAAACTAGTACAGATATATCATTTCACGGATAAGAATTTGTATAAGCCACATCTATTATTTTTAATGATCTGAGAAGCAGATGGCGTAAAAAACAAACAAGAGAGGGGCAAATCTAAAATTGAAGTTTCAAATTTTCCATTTGGATGACTCAATATGGTTTGTATTTTTTCAATCTTGTCAATTTTTTTAAATATAATACATACAAAAAATCAACACAAAACATTTGATTAAAAAAGCTTGATTAAAAAAAATTTGTAATTATTAGAAAAGTTTACTTATATTACATACGATCCTGAATGAAATGTTATATAAGTGGATTTTTTGCATTTTATAAACAATATATATAAACAAATAACATAATTGTTTATATTTATTGTTTATATAGGGATGGTTAACCCATTTTTTGGTTTAGTACCTTTTGATAAGAGCTTTTAAATTTTGTGTCCAATTCATTTCAATATATTTGTTATATCATTCATATAATTATAGTAAAATGCAGACAAAACTTTCAATTGTCAAAAGAAAGTTTTAAAGTTTTTTTGTAACTACAGTTTTTTTTTTGCCCCCACAGCAGCACCTTCTAGAGTAGCAAGACTGTATTATTAAATTTCTCTATTAAGTTTCAGACAATTTTTTTCAGACCATCTCAGCTTATTAGGACTAATTACCTGAGCATATTAATAATATAAGTGTCTCAATCATGACACATAAGCAACAAATTTTTTATTCCAGTGTTTTGATGTTTTTAGAATTTTTAGCTTTTTTAAAAGCCTTTCTGTTAGTTTTTTTCGTTATATCATTAGTTTTTTTTTGTTATATCGTTAGTTTTTTTCGTTATATCGTTAGTTTTTTTTGTTATATTGTTAGTTTTTTTCGTTATATCGTTAGTTTTTTTCGTTATATCGTTACATATGTTTGTATAATCTCTATAAAACTTTAAAAAATTTTAAAATTTCTTACTTTTAAATTTGAAGTATTTTAAAATACTTCAAAAGTAAAATAATCGAAAAAATTCACAAAAATTTAAAAAAAAAGTTGCAAGTGGTAGGACTCCACTGCTTTTTTGTTCAGAAGCTCTGCGCTCTATCCACTCGGCCACGCTGGCACATTGATAAACATAAATTTTTAAAACTATGTAATAATTTCTTTAATGGAAATAAATGCTATAGATCAAAATCAGGCAGATGTTGCCACATTGCAGTTTTTAAGTGAAAGTCAAACTGTAAAACTTGATACATGTTTTGATATGTTTTAATATTCCATAGTTTCAAGTTGACATAAGTAAGATATTTGCATAACTTTTGTTCACGTTTTCTTTTAATAAAAGTACTGCGACTCTCGCCACTACCTCGGCTGCAATTGCCGCCAAGGATTTCGTGTCAAACACTATTAAAGGGGCACTACTACTACTAACACTATTAAGTTTGGCAATTATATATAGAGATGACTAGTTATAAATAATGTGTCACCCATTGTTATTTTAAATATATGAAACTAAATCAATAACAAATTTTCATTTTAACAACCTGTTCAATGCAAATTGAGAAGATGTTACTTTTGCCAAACGCGTTTACATTATCATATGTTAATGACACTGTGATAGACTAAATTCTTCTTTAAAAAAATTGTTGCGCAAGCAGTTTTTGTTTGTTTGTTGAAGTATTTTTATAAAGTTTTTTATGGGTTTTTTTGTGAACTGGTTACTTATGGTTAAAGCGTACCACTTGTCTAGCTTATTAGTTTAACTTTATAACACAGTCTTAAAAACAGATTTTATTTTTGTCAACTTGTTTTGTTCAAGTCAAGACTTTTGTCATGCAATCTGAATTTTATACCCTATAGTTAATTTTTTAGTTTAGAAACAGTTTCATGTATCTAAACTGTTACTGTGATTTTTCATTAGCATTTTTCAAAAAAAAAAAATTTTACATTTTGTTAGCAGAATAGACCGAAAACCAATGACATAAGATATAATTCGCCATATTAATATACTTCTCGTTCAGAAAACATTGAACAATTTGTGTTACCATAAATTAAAGAAATAGTTTATGTCGGTTTTAATTATTTTTCAAAAGCAATGAAACTAGCAAAGTTCAAATATTTTGTAAAAAGAGTTTTCCAACAGCAGATAAACGTTTTCTTGCATAAAACTTAATTCTAAAAACTGTGACACATCAAAACCTGGCTAAACTTTGCTGTGATAACATACAAAAATCTTAAAAGATGAAAGATGCAAAAATGCACGCCTAATCCCATTTTATATAATGATAAAATTTAGAATTCTTTCAAAAAACATCTCACTGCTATCTTATCAAGAGTTAGCATGACATCATGAAAGAAAGTTTAGGAAACGAGTTTAAATCCGCAACCATGTTATTACTTAAAATTATTTTATTAGACTTTTTAAAGATTAGTTTATTATATTAGCAAGTAAATATATTATAGTGACATTTCACTTGTTACTTTTTCTAAGAAATAAATAAGGCATTAAAAAAGGTTTTTTCCTGCAGGTTAAGGACTCCCAACTCTGACTTCGCATCCCTGTAGATGACAGCTGTTTTTTTTTAACTTTTACATTGTAGTTACAATTTGCTCTGATTTTTTTAATGGAAACTTGTTTTGAACTATTTATGATATATAGTTTTAAATTTTTTGCCCATTAATATAGTTTACATTTGTCATAGATCTGTTTTACTATACATATAATAACTCTACCAGTCTAATATACACTTACATATAATATCTCTACCAATCTACTATACACTTACATATAATAACTCTAGTTACTAAATGAATAGAATTTTTTTTTTTAAGTTATAAAACTTTATATAGTTTTTTTTTAGATTAACAATTTAAATTAATTTGGTTTGCAATTACCAGAGTTAAAGTTAAAGACAATCACATCAAAAATGTTTAGTTGTTATACCATTATTGTTAAAGGTTACATAATGGTAAAAAAAGGATTTTAATTAATAATTAAATTTTTACATATAATTTAAAGTAACTTGAAAGATAATAATAAAAGATTATAATTTAAGAAAGTTTGAAAAGAAAAATTAATTGAAAGGCTCCTTGAAGCAGGAAAAAATCTAATATATAGAAATCAATTTTCCCAAAATACAAATAGTAACAGCTAATTTAAATACATTTTTAAATTTAAAATATTGTAGTTAAAAGTGAAAGTTGTATATTTTCAGATAAAAACAATTGATGTTAAAACAGCACGATGTACATCTTCTGGTGATCCTCACTTCACAACATTTGATCAGTTTTACTACAGTCATTATTATGTTGGAGATTATGTTTTAGTTCAAAGTACAGCACGAAATTTTAAGGTAAAATTTTTATTTTAATTACAACATATAGTATATAAGTATGAAAATTTTTACCATTTTCCTTTTTTTAACTAAATTTAATTTAAAGCTGAGACACAAAATTTTATCAAGATTATTAAGTTTTGTTTACAGTACAAGTTTTAGACTTGTATAATAAATTTAAGTGACTTTTTTAATATGACTAAAAATTCAAATGTTACATCATACAAAACTACATATTTTTAAGTTCCTTTAAATTTTTGAAAGTTTAGGATGATCTTTCACATTTCGCAGAAGATACTCCTTCTGTATCTCATCAGTAGTAATATAATAATAGCAGACCAAGTTCCTGAGTAAGCTATAATTACTGATTAAGCTTTAATACTGATATAAAATTGACTGAAACTCAAATAAGTTACTCTATAAGTGTGTAAAACCTCTATTAAAATGTATACATAGCAAAACCAAATGGTGTCAAAGAATATTTATTGCAAGTTTGTTTTGGAGTTCAGTTATAATGAATAAGAAAATGTTCGATAACAATAAAATGCATTTTTTGATATGTCAAAAACTGACTAGAACTATTTTTGTTCTGTTGTATTAAAGCAAATATATGTTGAGTACTGAAGTTATTCTCTGAAGGATGTTTCTTAAATCTAACTGTAAGGGAAATAACTGTTTTTGCAGCTGATTAACAATTTTTTTTTTTTTGATACCTTATTCAAGCTTGAAGTCTTGTTTTGTTAACCTAAGATTTTTAGATTTTAATTCTAGTTTTATTAACTTAAAAATATTTATAAGTTTACTTATATTTTAAACTAACATTTTTGTTGAATATGTATCAATAACTATCCTTCTATTCATCTGTTTCAAAAGAAAAGATAAAGTATATTTTAATATATTTTATATGAAAACAAAGATTCAATTAAGACAAATATTCTTAATTGAATCAATATTTGAAAGTGAGAAACTTTCAGAATACATTTCATTAACATAAGTAAATTGCATTTTTAAATTGTAAATTGGTTTTTCTTATTTGAATAACAAAAGTTTATTACTTTTTAAATATTTTTTAACTTGTTTAAATTTTATAATTAAAACAAATAGTCATTCAGTATGGCCTCTCTTTATTAGAGAGCCTCTCTTTATTGGAGAGCCTCTCTTTAATGGAGAGCCTCACTTTATTGGAGAGCCTTTGTTTAATGGAGAGCCTCACTTTATTGGAGAGCCTCTCTTTAATGGAGAGCCTCACTTTATTGGAGAGCCTCACTTTATTGGAGAGCCTCTCTTTAATGGAGAGCCTCACTTTATTGGAGAGCCTCTCTTTAATGGAGAGCCTCTCTTTAATGGAGAGCCTCTCTTTAATGGAGAGCCTCTCTTTAATGGAAAGCCTCTTTTTAATGGAGAGCCTCTCTTTAATGGAGAGCCTATTTTAGTCAATAATTAATTGCCAGTGAATATAATAGGAGTGCTCCATCTTGCTTAAAATAAATTTATTATGCATTATATTTTTGCTTAGCTATTAGCCAAAATTTTGTCTGTAGCATTCATATATAATTTTGTAAATGACCTTTTCTAGTTTACCTTCAAAAACAATGATCTAAAAATTCAATTCAATAATATAGTGCACAAACTGTTAATTTTTCAATGATATTTTTATGTTCATTTTTTCTTTTGAATTTGTTTACTTTGAAATTGTTATTACTAATCTTAATTAGTGTCATTAATTTCATTTCATTAATTTGTTATATTTTGTGTATGTTAATTATCATAGGTGCATGCTCGAACTTTCGCTTGCAGCCAATCAGTTTCTTGTAACTGTGGTGTAGCAGCACAAGAAGGTGATGATGTGATTGTGATTGATATGTGTCGAGACAATGTACCTAGAGCTCGTTTTGCCAGCACTGTAGAACCTCAATTAGGAACATCATTAACAAGGGATAATAATGGAAAAACATTCTTGGTAATAAAGTTTTTCTTTATCAATATAATGCCAATTAAATTGACTTGCTGATACAAAAAATAAAAGGTTTCTAAATAAAATTTTATATTTTTGTAATTTTAAACTTAATTTGTCAATAAAAAAGTCTTTAAACTTTTGAGTATATTTAATTTTTTTATTATTTAAATAAAAATAAAATAAAACAATTTAAATTACTTGGTTTATTTTTTTATTGAACTAAATAAAAATAGAAAATTAGTATTAGTAAGAATTAATGTAAGAATAGTTTTAAAATTATTTTAGTGATTTTTAAATTCTCCATTAATTTATTTAAATATATATATATATATATATATATATATATATATATATATATATATATATATATATATATATATATATATATATATATATATATATATATATATATATATATATATATATATAATTGCTTTTTTTAAATTGGTTCTGCTTTCTGCATTTTGAACTTTTATTTAATTTTTCCTTTATTTAATTTTTCTAAATTTTCTAAAAAAGAACAAAAATAGTTAATAGTATCACAGAAATTTCAAAGTAGTAATAACCATTTTATGGAAATAGCATCAGTATTACTTTAAATAACATCCATACCCCTATTTTCCTTCTAAAAAATAAAATAATAAAACTGCTAAAAGAAAAGCTAAAACAAACAAAATATAAACGATTTAAAAAATTAAAATCCTTTCTACTTAAAATCCTTTCTACTTTTTCTAATAAAAATGTATATACAACTATTTTATATACTTACTTCAATTATAATATGATCTTAATGATGGTTATTTATCTTAGTATGATTCTTTATGTAATATATCTAAACTAATAATTAAATTTCATAAGGAAAAAAGTTTCAACTCGCTTAAGAGATCTTTCTCCAATAACCACTTGCATTTTGAGAACGCGTTCTTAAAGCATAACTAATAATTTATTAAACATTAAATGTTAAACATTAAATGTTAAATGTTTCTGTAGTATTAATATTAAGATTACTTGCTAAAGCTCAGGAATTTAAAATAAATGTTTCTACCTAGATTTAAAAAAATCTTTTATTTTGAAGAGTTATCCTAATTTGAATAGACTTTAAATTTTGAAATATTTGCATATTAGTTATCACTTTTTATATTAGTATATTATTCTGAAACTAATTGTTGAGTTGTTAACTACACAAATAGAGTTATAATATAATTTTATTTCGACCAATGGTGTCTCATACATTTAATAAATTAATTTTGAAAAAAACTTAACATTGTTTTCTTTTTTTTTTTTTGATTTTTTTTTTACTTTTTTTTTTTTTTTTTTTGATTTTCAAAATAAAAACGTTTTTAATGAATGGTTATAAGAAAATTTATTGTTTAATATGAATGAATGAGTTGTACTTAGAAATTAAATGAATAAAAAAATTTCAGTTAACTGTGCTTTAGTTCTATTCTGATATCATTTTTAAAAAATATTTTAAGATATCATTTCCATCTGGTGCTTATATAAAATTTACAACTCAATACTGGAGAAACCACTTCGCAAACATTGAAATTCAATTACCACCTGATGACTTTAAAAAAACTCAAGGTTTATGTGGAACTTTTGACAATGACCAATACAATGATATGATGGCAAAAGATGGAAAAATATATTCAATAGGAAAAGGATGGTTTGCCAAACAAGAGTTTTCTGAAAGTTGGAGGTAATTCTTGCACTTTTAAATTGTTTATAATTTTTGTTATGTTATTTTTCTTTAAGCTTTTTATATACATTGCTTATATGTTTGTGTAATTTCATTTGTTTAAGCTTTTAGGTTTTTTTATCTTAAAGACTTGATGTCTCTTTTAATGATTTTAATTTTTCTGTTTTAGACTTGATGCTTCTGGAGAGAATTTGTTTTACTACAGAGGAGGGCCAAAAAAATGTGCAGCAACAAGAGCTAAAACATATTGTGTTTGTAGTGAGTATTGTTGTGGGTCTCAAAGAAAAGTCAATTGTGATTTTGAAGGTTATGTTGATCGTCCCAAATACATAAATGGAAATATTGGCTGGAAAACGCTGGAATTTCCTGGTATTTTAGTTGTTTTAGTTGATTTATTTGGTTTTTATTTTTACATGCATTTACGTTATTTTTAAAGTTTTTATATTAAAATGCATAATATTTAATGATACTACTATATTATTAGTTTAACTGTTTGAAGTTTTATTTAGGAGCAAAACACTGCGGGCGACGTAAGCGCAGATCTTTAGATGACAACGTAATTGTACTACCTGATGATGGTAATACAGAAATTTATGATTACAACCCTGTTCAAGTTTCTGGTAATATTACAAGTTTTCCAACTGCATCTGGTATAACAGAAAGTCAAGCAAAAGAAGTTTGCAAAAACAGAATTAGAAATTCAATGGCTGGTAAAGCTTGTCTTGATGTCATTGGACCTTCATTTTTAACAGATAGTTATGAGCAACAATGTGTGGTTGATATTCAGGTAAGCTTTTTTGGTATTGCTTATAATGTAATGTGCAATATTTTATATCTTCTTGTTTTTAAAACATTTTTTATTTAGGCTTTAATTTTTCACAAGTTTTTAGTTAATAAAAATATTACATAACTCTTTTGTAGTTTTTGAAAATTTTACTAATAAAGGTTTTAATAATATTGTTAAACATGTTTACTATTATTATTATTATTAACTATTTCATATGTTTACTATTATTATTATTATTATTATTATTATTATTATTATTATTATTATTATTATTTATATTATTATTATTAACTATTTCATATGTTATGCAATAACATCTGAAAAAAATCTACAAATATTTTATGTTTTTGCAAATTGTTTTAATAAAGTTAATAATAAAATTGTCACATATGTTTGCATATGTTTAATGTTTTATACATTTCATGTTTAAACCTTTTTACTAAAACTTTTTCTAATGTGTGAAAATGAGGGAGTAGTTAACTTTATATAAAATATTCTATGCAATATGTTGCACATGGAAGGTTTCCCTGTTAGTCCTTTTGTGATTTATTGTTAAAAATATATACTAGACAAATAGGTAGTCCTTTAAATTTCAAAATATTTTTGATGAAATTTGAAATCTAATCTTTCCTCAATTGTCTTTCCTCAAGCAGAGAATAGTGGATCTGTTTTTAAATGATGTTTTTGTGCTCCTATCTTTTTTTTTTTTTTAATAACCTTGTTGTCCAGCAAGACTGAAAAAAAACCACTATTTAAAGTTATCAGAAAGCAAAGAATTAAACAAAAAGAAAGAAGAGAATTAAAGAAACAGAAAGAATATAAGCATAAAACATAATATAAGCATATAAAGAATATAAGCAAAGAATTTAAGCATAGAAGTTATAAGAGTCTGGAAAACATAAAGATGGTAAAAAATTCCAAAGAAAACATAACATATAAGCAATGATAGATTCTTTGAGCAGTGAATATGGTAGAGTATGAAGAAAAAAGAAATGTAACCTTACAATGATGGCAGTGAATGATAGGATTGAGAATTCCATCATTGTCAGTCAGCAGCCAATATGACAACAGTATTTCATGCAAGAACACTCAAGAGATTTGTAGAGGTAAAGAATACTAACTTTAAAATAAATTGGATGGACCTTGTGGTACCACTGAAGTTACTAGAAATAAAGAGTGTTGTTCATCAAGAACAATTTTTATACTATAGAACGAATTCAATAACTTGATTCACAAAATTTTCCAGTCACACTTATAAATGTGATAAGTGCTGGTTTTCACTTAAAAGTGAAGGCCAGTGTGTCAGACTTTATTAAAAGCTTTTCTTATCTCAAGACCTTTTGTTATTTCAAGAAAGAAGACTCATGGCATTCATCTAATGCATGATAGAACTTTTCTGTTGCAGAATGAGAAAATCTAAATCTTTATTGATTGTCAGATAGAAGACATCAGGTTAAACCACAAATGCCATTTTTCAGCAGGCATACAAAATTTAGTTAATATCTAGTTTAGAAAGCAAAGAGACCTGGAAAATTCTTTTGTAGGAATATTACAAGAAGTTTGTTTGGACCACTGCTGTAGAGGACTTTCAATGAGAAATAACTTAAGCAATTGAAGCAGGAGTTATTTGGTTGTCTATATTAATTACATAGAGTTAACGTCTTTTTTTTTTTTTAATTTCATGGAGAGTGTAGTGCTTTTGATTCAAAAGATGAATTAAAGGTAAAGCTCTTTGTAAATAGCCTTATCTTTGGGAGAGATAATAAGATTAGATCTATTTATGTGAGATGTTGATTTGCTTTTGATAATGAGATAAGATTTTCTATAGTCTCTAATAGAGACTCTCTATAATCTAACTTTTGAGATAAAATACAACATTTCTTACAAGTACAAATACAAGTAATCTAAGAAATAATGAACTTTTGTCTGAGACAAAAACCTTTTTGCATTAAATTCTTGCAATAATAAAAAGGTTTTTGTTCTCCAAAAAATAAAAGAAATGATTACAATTAGAAATATATGTACATTGAAATAAAGCTTCTAAATTAGGAGATTTTATGTTAAATCACTGACTCAAAATTCTTTATTTAGTGATTTTGTTTTAATATTTCCATCAATAATTGTTTTTGGCTTGTTTTAGCTCGTTTTAGCTCAACACTTTTTAAAAATTTTTCTTGCTCAATCTCAATTCTCAATATTTTCTTTTACCGTTTTTTTTAATTGGTTTTGATATTTTCTGTTTCATCTTATTCAAATGTTTAAGAAATCATAATGAATAATTTTTAGTTATAGTTTTTTTAATTACAATATATTTTTTATATTTATATAATTATAATATATTTTATATATTTATATAATTATAATATATTTTATATATTTAAATAACTATAGTATATTTTTTAAAATTTATATAATTATATTATATTTAAACTATCTTTACTTTAATAAGACCTAAAGCTACAGATGATATAAAACTCAACTTATTCAAGTATTCCAAGATATTGTTACAAGATGAATCAGACTATCAAAATTATCAAAATTTTTCTAATCATTTTTATTTTTACCAACAGTATTAAATAAAAGTCCATTAACTGTGATGATATCTGTTGATTTAACAGTATTAAACATTAATTAATGAATTGCGATCTGTTAAATTTGGCTTCAGCTTGCACAGAATTTCTGATATTTTTTTAGAGATTAACTTTAAAATGTATTTGTAAAATGTAATGATTCTATTTTATATTTTATATATAAATGCTTTTGCATCACAATGAACTTCTTTCATCATTACATTAAGGTTGCTTATTTTGCATCAAACAGTTTATTTTATACACTAAAAAAATGCTTCCCTACAGAAGTATTGCTTTTAAATTCTTTAAAACCCGTGTTAATGTCTTTTAAATGTCTTTTTAAAAAGTGTAACTATTAACTAAAACTATTAATAAAGATAAAATGCAGTGTCATTGTTAATGACTGACAACTTATTGAAATTTTTTTTCTAAACATTTTCAGGAAATAGAAAATAAATAAATAAATGAATAAATTTTAAATACAAAGAAAAAGGGAAAAAAAAATCAAAAAAAAGAATAAGGTATTTTTTTGTTATCTAAGTCATGTCAGCAACCAAATACCCAAGCAACTTAGGTTCAGATCCCCACCCTAAAACTAAGATACATGTATTTGTAACTTGGATCTAACTATGCCTTTGTAAAGAGGAGATCAAGAGTTTTGAATTACTTTCTTTAAACCTTCTCAAGGTACGATGCAATCCAGAAACTCCATTGGAGATTCAAGTATTATTTTGTCCAAAGATCTTAAAACTTTAGCAGAGTCCATTTAAATGATCGGAGATTTTTTAAAAAAGCCATTAGAGACTTAACTAAAACAGTTTTATTCTCAAGAAAGTTTTTTACTTTTTTATTGGTGACAAGGAGATCAAGAATTTTCATTGGATGAAATAAAAAATGCTCATAAGATGTTATTCAAGTGGTGAAATTATGTTGATAATTTCCACAGTCAACTTTGTATTTAACAGACATTAGTTAATGGTAGTTTGTATTATTGCAAATGTTTATAAGGCTTGTTGTCTATTTTTTTAGAATTCATCAGCTAATGATCAGTTAGCAATCTAAAAGTCCTTGAAATTTCTTTCTCACTAATTAGCATATCACAATAGCAACATAAGTATTTTCTTTTGTGAAATTATATTTAAAAAATATATGTTTAGGTATTTCTCATTTAAAATTTTCATTGCATCTTAAATCAAGATAAATAAATAAAGTACCTAGAATGATGAGTTTGAGATCAGAGGCCAAGGTGAGCCAGGATCATACTTTATAAGATTTCAAATTTCAACAAAGAACAATTTGGCGCTCAAAAGATAGTCATTAAAGTTTAGAATCCCCTCAAAATATAAATGTTTCACAGTTCAAGAAAAACAATCAAAAATTAAAAAAAAAGTTTTTAATTTGTTTATGGTTTTTATTGGTTTTCTAAACTGGTTTTAAAAAATGGCTTCTGTCAACTGATTTAAAAAGCGTTGTAAAAAAACCTGAAGTAAAAATTTGCAGTTTAATAGTTTTTTGTACTTGTTTTCTCTTGTTAACTAAAAACCATACTAAAAGAACAAATATATAAATTTTTTTTATTTACTTGTCATTCATGAATGATTTTTGTTGTTGTTTTTTGTACATTTACATTTAGAGATTTTTTACATGGAGATAATTTTGGTCGTTTCTATTTTATTGTATTTATTATAAAGTTTCTAACTGTTTTTTTGTTTTTATATTTATAATTTTGCATTATGCATTTTGGTTTTTTATGATTTGCATATTGATGATTTATTTGTTTCTCATATAGATAATTCATTTGATTTAGGTATTAGTGATAGTAATGGTTGACTATGATATTGATGATGATTGATGGTGATGATATGTAATTGATTAGTCATATTAGATACATGTTTATACTATTTTTTATTTATATAATTTTATCCCAACCCATGTTCTGACTTTTTTTTTCTCTTTTCTTTTATTTGCTTGTCTGTCTTGGTTTAACTATTTGAGTGTAACCAAATGTCATAAATTTATTTTGCTGAAAATCTTTATTTTAATAGTTAAGTAAGTAAATAAAAAAATTGTGAATCTGTTTTTTTAAAATTTTTTAGGTTACAGACAATGAAATAATAAGTGTTAAATTTGCAATTATTTTTAAGGTAACAGACAGTAAAAAGATGGGTGTTGAATCTGCTATAAATAGTTTAATTAGTGCATGTGAAGAACTCACTTTAAGAAACTTGTCTTTCTGGAGGAGTGCTGATGGAAACATCACTTCACCACCATCTAAAATTGCTGAAAATTTATGTCCTAATGAATGTAATGGAAATGGAAAATGTAAAAATGGCACATGCATTTGCAATGCTACTTTTATAACAAATGACTGCTCCATCAAAAGAGGTTTTTTTTAAGTTTCATAATTCTTCTTCTTGGATTTTATATTCATATATATATATATATATATATATATATATATATATATACACATATATATATATATATATATATATATATATATATATATATATATATATATATATATATATATATATATATATATATATATAAATTTATATATATTGACTCAATGCATGGGTTTTGCTTGTGTCTCTGTTTTTATGACTAGACAACTCATTCTATTATCTCCTAATGAGGTTACAGCTCTAAAACTCAGTTTTATGGTTCTGAGGCCTGCTGGTAGTCAGGTTTGCCGAACTCTGTGGTAGCTCTCAGAGAGGCTGATTCTATCAACAGCTGAAAAATATCAAAGTATCAACAGCGCCATGTTGCGCATGGATGATGTCCCTGTTTGTACTTTTGGTGTACATTGCCAAGACCACATTTGGAGCCCTTTGTTACCGCTTAGGTTTTATTAAGAGTTATGAGGCAATTGCTTGGGCTATTAAACAGTGTACTGAGTACTATCTATGCTCTGAGTCAAGTTCTTTAACAAATTTAAAATTAATTAAAATACCAGAAACTATAAAACACAAAAAACCATTGTCATCATCAAGTTCTCTAAACCTATCATTCACTAATATTTGTGGTCTTCGAAGTAACATTTCTTCTGTTGAGTCTTATTTCTTGCAAAGTTCACCAGACCTACTTGCTCTTTGTGAGACTAATTTGAGTTAAGCTGTCTCATCTTGTGATCTTAGCGTTGATGGCTATCTTCCTTTAATTTGTAAAGACTCCAATAGTCACATGCGTGGTCTGGGCATTTACATTCATAAGAATTCACCCATTTGTTGAGAAACTAGGTTTGAATCCACAGGCTATTCTTTTATGTGCTTTTGTTTAGCACCACTTCACTCTATTGCTTTTCTCTTTGTTCTATATTGCTCTCTTTCATCTCAAAACTGCAATCTTTTCGATATTATTTCTGATCAAATTGACCAAGCCCTCCCTCTTTATCCATCAGCCAATATCATTGTTGTTGGTGACTTTGATGCTCATCATACTGAACGGCTTGGTTCTAGTGTCAGTGACTCTGCAGGCATTAAAGTCCACAACTTTTGCCTTTCTCAATCCCTAACTCAAGTAGTCAACTTTCCAACTCGCTTTCCAGACAACCCGAATCATTTACCTTCTCTACACGATTTATGTCTTGCTTCTGATCCTGGTCAGTGCTCAGTTTCTCCACATTCACTCTTAGGTGCTTCTGATCACAGTTTGATCTCTCTAAAACTATTATCTTATTCTTTTTCATTATCTGAATCGCCTTATCATCGTACCTCTTTCAACTACCTTAAAGCTGACTGGGACTCTTTCTGTGATTTTCTTCGTAATGACCCTTGGGTAGAAATCTTTCGTCTTCCTGTTGACAAATGTGCTTCTTACATAACTTCGCGGATTCAGGCTGGCATGGAATCTTTTATTCCCTCACAACGATTTCAGGTCAAGCCTCACTCTTCTCCATGGTTTTCCTCGCATTGTGCTGCTGCAATTTCCAATTGAAACCGTTACTTCCATATTTATTAGCAAAACAATTCTCCAGAAAACAGATGTTTGTTTATTAATGCCAGAAATCATTGTAAAAAGGTTTTGTCTAACACCAAAGCCCGCTATTCTCAGGTCATGAAATCTTGTATTTCATCACAAAAGTTAGGTGCATTCTGGAGAATCTTTAATAGTATCAATAAAAAGGGCAAATCTTTAATTCCACCTCTCTTGTATGGTTTAGACTTTGTCCCCTCACCTAAAGACAAAGCTGAATTGTTTGCTAAGAACTTTTCATCAATATCATCTCTTGATTCCACTAGTTGCATTCTACCTGATATAGTCGTCAAACAGGTTGATCCATTGCTTGACATTTGTATCACTCCAGCTTCTGTATCTAAAGTGATTTCCTGCTTAGACTCTACAGCTTGTGGCCCAGAAAACATACCTGTTATAGTCTTGCAGAAGTGTTCTCCGGAGCTGTCATCTACACTTTCAAAACTATTCAACAAGTGCTTATCAGAGTCTTGTTTTCCAGCCTGCTAGAAAGCGGTATCTGTTTTCCCTATTTTTGAAAATTCTGTTTCGTCTAACTACGATCCCATTAGTCTTCTTCCTATCATAAGCAAGGTTTTTGAATCTTTAATTAATAAACACTTAATCTCTCACCTTGAATCTAAAAACTTACTTTCTGATCATTGATATGATCACTTTTGACATTTGACAAGCTTTTGATAAAGTTTGGTATGCTGGACTTCTCCATAAGCGTTCTTCTTACGGAGTATCTGGTAGCATCTTTAAGATTATTGAATTCTTCCTTTCCAATCGTAGTATAAAAGTTGTCCTTGATGAACAGCACTCTTCTTCTTATTCTGTAATTTCAGGGGTTTCTTAAGGGTCAATCCTTGGCCCTATACTTTTTAATTTACATTAATGATCTTCCAGATATTCTCACATCTAAGGTGGCATTGTTCTCTGATGATACTCCCATTTATTCTCGTCATGATAAGAAGCCAACACTCTCTGATTGCTTGGAGGGAGCATTTGAACTTAAAAAGGATCTCACCTCTGCTACAGCATGAGGCTCACAGTGGCTGGTGAACTTTAATTCAGATAAAACTCAGTTTTTTCAGTCAATTGTTATCGCACTAATTTCGATCTTCCTATATTCATGAGCAGTAATGTACTCGATGAGTTATCTACTCTTCATCTTCTAGGATTAACTCTTACTTCCGCTCTTTCGTGGAAACCGTAAATCAAATCCATTACAAAATTAGCATCTGCTAAGGTTGCATCTCTTTATCAAGCTTGACCCTTTCTTACTCTGAATTCTATTCTCTATCTCTATAAATCTCAAATCCGGCCTTTTATGGAATATTGTTGCTATATCTGGGGCAGATCTTCTAATGATGCCCTTTCTCTTTTAGACAAGGTGCAAAAACACATTGTAAACATAGTTGGACCTGCTCTTGCAGCCAACCTCCAACCATTATCACATCATTGTAATGTTGCTGTATATATGTATATATAAACTACAAGCTTAACTACAGAGTATCAAAAAAAACTTTAAATCTTTATAGAAGATATATATATATATATATATATATATATATATATATATATATATATATATATATATATATATATATATATATATATATATATATACTCTTATATGTTGTCTGAAAGTTTTTTCCATATTTTGTTGACAAAAAGTAAAAATTAAAATGCAAGACTGGAATTTTTTTTTTTTAATAATTGATAGACTGCCTGCCCAAACCAAACCCTCAGTTGATGTGGCAGCACTCCCTTTCGGTTAAGGCTAAAAGATAGTAGATGTAGCAGCACTCCGTTGCGAATCAGGCTATTTCTCAGTCGATACAGCAGCACTCCCTTGCGAGTCAAGCTATTTGTCAGTCGATGTAGCAGCACTCCCTAGCGAGTCAGGCTATAAGATAGTCGATGTAGCAACACTCCGCTCATGATTTACAGTGAAAAAAATAAAAATAAAAACATTTTATTTAAAAAATTAAAAATAAAAACATTTTATTAAAAAAAATAAAAATAAAAACATTGTTAATATTGTTAAAAACATTCAGAATGTTTTTAAAAACATTCAAAATGTTTTTAAAAACATTCTGGTCAATTAAATTTGCGTTTTTGTGGTTTTTTAAAAAAATGATTAATTTGTAATTAAATTAATGGTTTTGACTTTCGTCCACCACACAAATGTTGGACGAAAGTCAAAAGTAATTTAAAGTGACGTATGTGTTGGCATAAGAATCACTTTTTTCCTTGTGCTCTTCCCAAAGACAACAAACCATAGATCTATATATATATATATATATATATATATATATATATATATATATATATATATATATATATATATATATATATATATATATATATATATATATATATATATATATATATATATATATATATTAGACTATTTCAAAATTGTATTTAAAAAAAATAACTTTTGAACTTTATTTGGGCTGCCCTTTGATTTGATGTGGTTTGTGGTCAGGAAAATTAGGTCAAAATTGCAAACTTAAATAATGTGTTTTAGGGACAGCTCAATTAACTTTACTTTTTAACAGGTCCCTATTATTTTGAAAAAAGAAGTTTTTTCAAAAGTATGTCATGTTGGGTCTTAAAAGTAGCAAAATTCTATAAAGATTTCAAAAAAAAATATGATAATTTTATACTATAGTTATTATTTTAGATTTAATTGCACAGAAACTGGTTTTTTAATTAGAAATAAAAAAAGTACATTTTTACAAGTTTTTAATAAAAGTTTTTTAATTTATTTTTTATAAAACAATTATTATTTTTGAAATTTATATATTTTTTTGCTTCTTTTGAGTACCAGGTTGACTTACTTTTAAAGAACTTTTTTTTTTAAATTTTAGGACCCCATTGAAAAGTAAACTTAATTGAGCTGTTACTAAATATTGGAATAATGCTTTGAAACTTTAATGGTTTACTTTTTTTCATCAATTACCAATATTTAAACATCTAGCCACTTAATTATTAAAAATTTTTTATTTGGAGCTGGTCTAATATATATATATATATATATATATATATATATATATATATATATATATATATATATATATATATATATATATATATATATATATATATATATATATATATATTGGGTTGGGGAATAAGTTCGTTCGGTTTTTTTCAAAGAGCTTTCTTTAAAGAAAAAACAATTATTACAATAAATTAATCAATTATGTATGATAGTTATTAAACAATAGAATTTATAATAATAATTTTTTACATGAAACAATTATTATTTTTAAAGTTTTCATAAAATTTCGCTTCTTTTGAGTACCAGGTTGATCTACTTTTGAAGAATATTTTTTCTAAAATGGTAGGGGCCCTATAAATGTTCAAGGGACTTAGGGCACTGAAAAAATTTTTTTTTCTGAAAATATTTTTTTTTTCGAAATTAATCCTGTGATATTTTATTATATCTCAGACATTTAGTGCTTATTACAAGAAAATTTTTTAAAAATTCTGTTTTTCAATACACCCTATTGGGTATTCCATTTTTAAGGGTGGAAATCAGGAAAAGCTAAAAATATTCGAAAAAGCAAATAACACAATTCTGTAGAGCAGAAAAGGCACTGTCTAATAAATACAAACACTTTGCTCAACAAAAAACAAATCCTTTAAATTATCTTCTTCGAAAAAAACTGAACAAACTTATTCCCCAACCCAATATATATATATATATATATATATATATATATATATATATATATATATATATATATATATATATATATATATATATATATATATATATATATATATATATATATATATATTTATATATATATATATATATATATATATATATATATATATATATATATATATATATATATATATATATATGAAATGATAGGACAATCTCATCATTTTTTTTTTTTTCTTCTGTTTTTTGTATTTTAAAATTCAAGGTATGCGAAGTATATTAGGAAAGTGTTACCTTACAAGTATGTGTGCGTGTATATATTTATATACCAATGCATTTTTGCTCACATACAAGTATATATATTTATATATGTTTACATAAGTATATGTGTGCATATTTATACATGTAAACATTGTATATGTATATGATATGTTAGGACAATCTCCTGTTTTATATGGCATACCAAACTCTGGACTATGTGATATTAGGGATAAAGATTGCATTCGTACTCGTGTCATTGGAAAAGACTTTATTGATTCCAGTTCTTTATCCTGTAGGATGACAGAAGTAAAGGTAAATTATGATTTTAGTTTCTACATTTCGATTAATATGATAGTTCTCTAAATGTCATATTTTGGTACCAATTTCATTTGTAACATTTCTAGCACATGGTTTTAAGTGTCATAGTTTTGCACTTACCTAAAATGTTACATTTTATGCCTCACTTTTAAGTTTTATTTAGTAAGATATATTATTATATTTTAGGTACATTTATTTTATATTTTTATGAAATGTTATTTTCATATTTTTATGCCACTTATGTCAAAATGTTACATTTTTTTGAAATTTAAGTATCATATTTTTATACCATTCTTCTTAGTATCGTATTGTTATGAAACTCTTCTAAATATCATACTTTTA
Organism: Hydra vulgaris; assembly: GCF_038396675.1. NCBI lineage: Eukaryota > Metazoa > Cnidaria > Hydrozoa > Anthoathecata > Hydridae > Hydra > Hydra vulgaris. Next base: position 23,777,001 of record NC_088923.1, read on the forward strand.
TGCAGCTATGCCAAGCATCTACTGATCATTTTTATTTTGCAAGTTATTTCATAAAATGTTTGAAATGGCTTATCAAATTTTTAAAAACAAAACTTTTTATTTTTAAAGACAAATATTTTTTTATAGATTTCTGAAAAACCGTTCGAAAAAATAGGGAAACCTCTGGATAACCAAGGACAGCTTCTAAGCTTTGCTGAAATTAGTTGTTTGCTACCAACAGTGCCAGTTAATATTAAATACTCTTCTATCCAACCTGGAAAACCTGTAGGAGGGTATTTAATCAGTGTGTCAAACAATAACCTGAACTTCAGCTATAAAGAAACTTTACTTCTTGTATATGACTCTAAGTGCATGGAATGTAACATCACAGACACAACATGTAAATGGAAGGTATTTCTTGACTATTTTTGGTGGAGAAAATATTTCTTTTAAAAAATACAAATATATTTGCATAGAAAATAATTCTTTTGTGAACAAAGTGAGTTACTTAAATGATGTTGTTAAAAAATAGAAATAGGTATATTGCTACAAATTCTAATTTTAATGTTGTAATTTTTTTTTTTTTTTTTTTTATTTATTTCTAATGTTTAATTTTTATTTTTATGTCTAATTATATATATATATATATATATATATATATATATATATATATATATATATATATATATATATATATATATATATATATATATATATATATATATATATACACATATATATACACATATATATATGCACATATATATATATATATATATACACATATATATATATACACAAATATATATGCACATATATATATATATATATACACTGAGGCATATTCGTTTAGACGCATCAATTTTTTTCTCTTTATCTTAATTTTTTTCTATGTATTGTCAACTGATATGCATGCAAGTTATTATCAAAATAATTGTTGTGTTGTGGGCTAATAAAAACCACAAAAAAATTTTTTCTATGTGTCTTTATTAACATGAGAGTATGTTTGATATACAAAAGCACATTTTTAAGTTGGAATATATCTATAGACGCAATCAGGTTAATAACGGTAATTATTGATTTTTAATCACTTTTACACAAATAAATTGATAAATATTAGTGTAATTTGATCTTTTGCTCTGCCAGTATCATTTTTATTGCATTTTACGAAATGCCTAAAGGAAAGTATTTGACAGATGCTGAAAAAATACAAATTAATTTATATCGTAGCTCAGAAATCTCACCAGCACTCTCTATACGAGAAATAGCAAGAAAAATTGGAAGATCTGACCATGTTGTACGAAACTACATTGCAAAAGGTGACAATTACTGTGTAAAAAAAGCAACAAACGGCAACAAAGTATTAACAAATCGGCAAATTAATCGAATTCGCTTCGAAGCAACCAAAAATAAATTGAATGCAACACAAATAAAGGATAAATTATTATTGCCTGTCACCAATAAACATGTTGCACATATTCTACGTACAACACCAAACGTAAAGTGGAAGAAACCACACCAAAAACCAATGTTAAAAAAACACCATAAAATTGCTAGATTACAGTTTGCTAAAAACCATATGCATTGGACTCATGAGTGGCAAAACGTAATATTTTCAGATGAAAAAAAGTTCAATTTAGATGGTCCGGACTCTTACAGTTGTTATTGGCATGATCTAAGAGGAATAAATGACCCACAAACAAAACGAAATTATGGAGGAGGAAGTTTAATGGTTTGGGGTGGATTTTCTTATTCAGGAAAATTGGCTCTGTGTTGTGGTTTACCTAAAATGAACTCGATAAAGTATACAGAAATGTTGGATGATGTTCTCATAACTTATATGGATGAAAACATGGACGATAATGCCATATTTCAGCAAGATAATGCTGCAATTCACACATCTAGGCATTCTATGAAATGGTTTAAAGACCACAACATCCCGGTTCTCGAATGGCCAGCTTGTAGCCCGGACTTAAATCCAATCGAGAACGTGTGGGGAATGCTATCAAGAAAAGTTTATGACGCTAAAGCAGCCGGACACCAGTTTAAAACTGTTACTGAGTTAAAGTGTAAAATCCTTGAAGCATGGTCCGAGTTGGATCAAACTACACTTCAACGACTAGTGGAGTCAATGAAAGGCAGAATTTTTGAGGTGATCCAGTGTAATGGAGGACATACGCATTACTAATTTCCATCTTTTAATGTCAAAAATATGACTGCGTCTATAGATATATTCCAATTAAAAAATGTACTTTTGTATATCAAACATACTCTCATGTTAATAAAGACACATAGAAAAATTTTTTGTGTGATTTTTATTAGCCCACAACACAACAATTATTTTGATAATAACCTGCATGCATATCAGTTGACAATTCATAGAAAAAAATTAAGACAAAGAGAAAAAAATTGTTGCGTCTAAACGAATATGCCTCAGTGTATATATATATATATATATGTGCATATATATTTGTGTATATATATATATGTGTATATATATATATATATATATATGTGCATATATATATGTGTATATATATGTATATTTTTAATGTTTAATTTGTTATTCTTTTAAATGTCTAATTATTTGTTTTAATATATTTTAAATTAAAATACAATGAGTATAGGAGTATAGGATAGTATGAGACCTAGGATTAATAGTTTCTTCAATCTTTTTTACACGTTTTAAACATAAAAATTTATTAAAGTTTATATAGAAACCTTTATAACTTTAATAAAGGTATTTTTTTAACTAGAGAAATAAAGCATACAAAAAAAATGATGTAAAGCAATATCAATAAATATTATTCTATAAAAAACTTTTTGAATATATATATATATATATATATATATATATATATATATATATATATATATATATATATATATATATATATATATATATATATATATATGTATATAAATATATATAAACCATATAACCAATAGTGAATAGGAAATATAGGGAACTTTTTGTTTTGGCAGACAATTTTATTTATTAAATTTCTTTGTTATCTATAAAAGAAGTTGTTTTGTTTTTTTTTTCGTTTTTTTTTTGTTTTTGTTTTTGTATGAAGCTGTTAAGCAGTAATCATTCCTCCCAAAACCTTTTTCAGTAGTGATAAAAGTATCAAAGAAAGAAAAAACATCAAATCCATATATAATTATCCTTAATATTCTTTATCTATATTACATGAGTTATTTATGTATATCTGTATATCAAGGCTGAAAGCAACCACTATTCAAGTTTTATGGGTTACCAGAAAGTTATGAAGGGAGTTTAAAAAATACACATTTTTATTATTGTAAATTATTACTTTAGTAATTTCGATAATGGCGATGATGTTTATCTGACTGGATAAATTAGGTATAGATTAGGTGCTAAGCCTCTTTGAAACTCCGGTAATGATAAATGCGATTCTGAGGAGAAGTTTATTGCCACCACTACATAAGTTATGATTACACAAAAGCAATAATGTTTTTTCTTAATCTTATACCTCCCATTATTTTATATTTATTCATTTTAAATATACATATACATATTTGTTATATCTACAGTAAATACAAAAGTATGTTAAACTTTTGTATTTACTGTAGATTTATGGTTACTTATGTTTCTTGTTGTTTTTTTTTATTAGATTTCTATTATATGTGCATGTCTAAATTATTATTATTATTTTTTACTACGCGCTTTACTATAATGTCTTCGTTTTATTCTGAATATCTGTTCAATATACATTTTAAATTTTTTTTTATCCTTTCTCTCTTCCTAATTTTTTCCTTATTTCACCTGGGCTTGACAGCTCTGTCTAATCCTTTGATGCATATTTTTTCATCGGATTTTATATAAGGTTTTCATAAGAGGTGATTATTAAAAGATAATCTGAGAAGACATAAAGTAGAGGGCTCAGTTAAAGTGTTGTCATTCGTCAATATAAAATCTTGAAATTTTTAATTTAGGAAATTGCAATTGTTGATTTTTACTATTTATAAATCAGTAAAAAAAATTACTTGTAAAATTAAATTAATTCAGTTGAAAAAGAATGGATGAATGAATAAATACCTTTGTTTAAACTTTAAATAAATTTATATATAAAACTTTATATTTATACTATATTTAACTTTAAATTTGTATTATATTTAACTTTAAATTTACATTATATTTAACTTTAAAATTATGATAAATGTGGCTAAAACCATCCGTGGTTTTATCCACGCGTGGTTAAATGTCTTTGGAGTGCCCTTTTTTTGAGTTTTTGACCTAAGTAAACATTTTCTTTCTAACATTTTAAAACTTTCTATGAATTGCTCTATAGCTCTGAGATTGCAATTTCACGAATGGAGACAGGTTTCATGTAAATGTTTTTAATAATAAAAAACACTTCTTTAATACATATTAAAAATAAATGTTAATAAGAATATATATATTTATGAATTTTTTTGTACTTAAGTAAAAGTTATGTTTTTGAAAATTTGTTAATCAAATTTAAAGTAGACCTATAAAAAAGTTAATAAAAAATTGTCAATTTCTAATGAAGTAAATTTTGGTATCAGTACATGGTAGTGATTAAGTAATTGTTTTATATTAAATTCTTTTTATTTATGTAATGAAGATAATTAAAAAGTAATAGTAAAAAAATGGTTTGAAAAAAAAATTAAAAAACATGTATTTGTAAAAATATATATTTCCTTGTTTATTGTTAAATTGCTTATCTTTATTCAATTTTTGTTTTTCTTTTAAAATAAGACAATTTATTATAAACATTAGTTTTTATCACATTATTATTCAGGATAACAGTTGTAAAATTAATGAATATTGTTTTGCCACAAACGATCCTAATCCAAAACAATGGTGTGAAGTTTGTAATCCATTAAAAAATCGAACATCGTTTTCAGAAAGAACAAGTAAGTGCAGAAATAATGGTCTTTGTATAAAGTATTTTAATAGTGTATATATATATATATATATATATATATACATACATACATACATACATACATACATACATACATACATACATACATACATACATACATACATACATACATACATAAATACGTACATACATTTATATATATGACAACTCTATGACATCTAACAAGACAAAATTAAGATCAGATTATGCCGAAACGCAATAAATTTAATTGAGCAAACTAATTAATTTTTTTTTTTTAAATAAAAACATTCTGAATGTTTTTTTCTTTGTTTTTTTTAAACATTTTGAAAGCTTTAATTTTATTTTTTAACTGTAAAATATGCGCAGAATGTTGCTACATCGACTATCTTATAGCCTTCTGCTTCAAGGGAGTGCTTCTACATCGTCTTAGGGTTTGATTAGGGCTGCCAGTCTATCAATTAACAAAAAAAAAACTTTTTAAAGTTTATCAGTTCTTTCAAATAAATTTAAAATAAATGATGTATAAAAGTGATAATTTATTGGAAAAATATATATGTGTGTGTATATATATATATATATATATATATATATATATATATATATATATATATATATATATATATATATATATATATATATATATATAAAACTTTGGACCGGTTATTCTTATTGGCTCAAAAACACCTTCAATCAAATCCTCAATCCCAAATACCCTTTATTAGACACCTTTACAATCATTTTAGCTTAAAAACATATCATTTTAAAAGTTTGCAATGATTGTTATTTTTCTACATTTTGGTGTTATATCTTGCTTTATTACAATAAGATATTTTGTTTAAACTTGAAATTATTTCATAAGTTATATGAAATAACTTTTGAAATATCATTTGTTAGATAATGCATCTAAAATGCTGCATTTAAGTTTACATGTTAAATTTTTTACCAACATTGTTTATAAACTATTGTAAACTTTTAATTTTTTATTGATGGCTAAGTGAACATGTAAAAATAGTCAGTCAAAAGTTAAGCATTATGATTGGTTTTGCAAGTGAATTTTTAGATTCTGAGGTATCATTAAATGGTGTTATTAATTACGGTCTGCTTCTAAGAAGAGATGATAACTGTAAAGCAAATGCAAAACTTAAAGATACAAATCCTGAAATTTATATTATGGTGAACAAAGTCGGTATAAATAAATTAGTTAGAGTATAGAAAAAACTGATGCTGTTAACTTCAGTAGTAATCCTGAGATCATTTCTAACTTGCAATCTACTCAGGTTAAGCTTTATGATATAGCAAAATGTAAGTGTGACATAGCTTCTTGTGAGGAGGCAAGTTGTAATTCTTGTGTTTTTAAAGTATATAAATTTTTTTTTTTTAAATAAAAACATTCTGAATGTTTGTTTTTTTTTAAACATTTTATATGCTTTAATTTTATTTTTTAACTGTAAAATATGTGCAGAATGTTGCTACATCGTTTTGCATTTACAAGAAATATTTCATATTTCTTGTAAATGCAAAAGAGAAAACAAATTCCTAGAATAGAACTTCAATTTTTAAAATGAAGTTCTATTCTAGGAATTTATCTCAAAGAGAAAGATTTGGAACAAAATGCTGTATGCAAATGAGTGCTCAAGATTTTTTAAGGTGGGCTTTTGTAAAAAGAATGTGACTGACAATGAAACAATGACAGATCACAAGAAAATTAAACACTTTAATTGAAAGTGATGATAAAGGTACTTTAAAAAATAACAAAAGTTTTTAAAGATAAAATAATTCCAGATGATTTAAAAGAAATTCTAGTTGGCTCCCACAATTGGAACTTGGAAAGTAGGCTTTGCAGTGTCTGGTGTTCACAACATAGACTAAATGGAAACAATGTTGAGAATTTAAAACAACTTGTACAGTTCTGTGTTGGTGTATACTCTGTATTATGGTTTGAAATTAAAATTAAAAAAATTTTAATTTCAATAATTCTAATCAACATAGTTATCAATCGAGTTTAATCAACATAGTTATCAATCGAGTTTAATCAACATAGTTATCAATCGAGTTTAATCAACATAGTTATCAATAGAGTAGTAGTAGTGAAACTAAGTATAGTTTAATTGCTGTTAAAACTTTTACTTTTTTTAATAATAATTTGTAATAATAAATAACTGTATAAAAACAATTTATCTTATAATGTAAATTACCTTATTAAGTTGCTATAATATCTAATTTCCTTTATTCCTACTTTCCATCAAATTTCATTTTTCCATCATTTAATAACTTTATTAGGGTATAGGAAGATATGTTTAACATTGGTAGAAACGCTTTTATTGTTGGGAGGTTTATATTATTTGTTAATATTAAAATTCTTTTTTTTTTTTTTTTTCTTTTTCTTTTTCCTCTTCATATGGTTCAACCCCCATACACTAAAAGCATTTCTACCAATGTTGGGCATAACTTCCTAAAATTAATTGACAAACATTTTCCAATATCCCCTCTCTTATATGTTATTTAATCGAAAAAAAAAGTACGTAACAGCTGCACCAAAAATATTGACAAAATAATAAAAAGCCGCAACAAAAATATTTTATCTAAAAATTTAGATTAACACCCACCATAAAATTGCATAAACAAACAAAACTGCCCAATGAAAGGAAAATGTTGAATCTCAAATGTTATTTATAAATGTCTAGTGTTGTTATTATCATTCCATTAAAACCTAACATAATAAAAATATCCAGATAAATATATACTGGCTTATCAAAAGCGAATGGAAGAAACAATGGACTAACCTTAACAAATAAAAAACTGAAAAATTCAACCACCTTTTCCAAATACATATGGAAATTAAAAAAAAACCTTAAAGTAACAGCCAACTTAACCTGGTTAATAATTTAAAAAGTTCCTGCTTACAATAACGTCAGAAAAAAATGCTTACTTTGCCTCCACGAAAAACGTTTTAATTTCATACAAAGGTCTGCTAAACAAACAACAAAATCAACAAAAACAAAGAATTGCTAAACAAAAAACTGAACTAATATCAAAGTGTCGTCACAAAGACAAGTCTTTGCTTTACAACCACAAAACCAAAGATTAGGAAACCGAAGGATTGTAGGAAGCTTGCGAACAATAAAAGGCTTTGTAATCTTTGTAATTTCTTGTATAATAAGAAAATATTTATAACGAAATAATATATTTTTTTAATAATGTATTTTTTGCCTGATGATTGCTAACGTATGTAACGTTTAGTAGTAAGCATTATGTTGTTATTTTTTACTTTATCTCGTCAAACAAACATATAAATCTCTGACATCATTCATCATTAAAGAAATACAGATAATAAAATTATATATATATATGTATGTATGTATGTATGTATGTATACGGTTGTAACTATTTGTTATTATCCGTCCTTTAATTTCTAAAAATTTTGTTTTTTTTATTCAAAGATAACATTGCTCCATGGTTTAAGAAAGTTATACCTAAGCAATACACTTTCAAAGGGCAACAATGGATATATGATATACCAGCTTATGATCCTGAAAATCAACCTTTAATATATAAATTTAAAGGCGAAAGTCATGGAATGAAAATATCAACTGCTGGAATTTTAACTTGGAATCCTAATAGAATTGGAAGTTTTATATTTACAGTTAAAGTGACTGATCCATGTGGTTTGTCTGCTTTTTCTCAGTTTGAAGTGGAGACAAAGCAATGTGGTTGCGAAGGAAAAAATGACGGAATTTGCATCTGGCAAGGAGACCCTGGCAACATCAATTCATCGATTTGCCTATGTCCCAAAGGTTGCACAGGAGAACTGTAAGCTCGATACTTTATTTAAGTCATGTTTTTTGTCTCTCTTTAGTTTTTTTTGCTCTACTTTTCTGTAAAACTAGATACAGGTAATAGATATAAATGACTTTATAAATTATCTTTAATATATTATTGGTAGTGTAGCGTTAATCTAGTTATAGAAGCTATATAAATGAAATATTTTAAATATTGTGTGTGTATGTATATATATATATATATATATATATATATATATATATATATATATATATATATATATATATATATATATATATATTATATATGAAATATTATCATCACAGCTATAAAATAACAATTTAAATGCACCTAAATCTATTATTGTGTTTTATTATTTTTACTGCATGCTTGCAAACTTATGCACACTTTTTTTGTTCTTTTTAAAATAATTGAGTTTTGGTTTTATTTAGATGTACCGAACAAATCGATGGTTTAATTTGCAAAATAAAAAGTTAGTTTTTTAATTTCATAGTTTTTTTGTGTTTAGGAAATTTTTATTCATTTTATTTTTGTATTTAGTTAAAAACGAAGTTCCTAAGAAGTCAAGAGATCTTTCTGACACAACGCTGGTTATTATCATTGTTTTTTCGGTTTTACTTATAGCAGTATTTTCTGCATCGGTTTATATACTTAAAAAAAAAAAGATTTTAATTGAAAAATCAAAAGTTGCAAACGTCTCCAGTAATCAATCCGGATGTGAATCTGGAATTTTAATGAATAATATAAAAAGTTGCGATAACAGTTATAAAAACGAGGCTTTTGTTAAAAATGAAATTAACTCTACAAAGAACAATAAGCAGGATCAGAAACCATAAATTTTCAAATAAATGTGTATAAAGTTTTGAAAAATATTTACAGTAAAAATGATTTCATCGTGATTTTAGATTTTCATCCCAATCCATTTGAGTCAATCAATCAAGCAATGTATGTATTAAGCAATTTTTTTTTTGCTAAAAATTTGTTAAAGTATTTTTAACGTAAAATGAGTTTCTGGTAATCGAAACAATTTGCTATTCAATTACAAGATTGTATAAAATTTATTTTTTTAAATACTTTGCCAATGAAAACGTTAAAGAGTATTTAAATCAATAAGCAAAAAAAAAAATTTTAGCATATCTTCATTACAAGCTTTATTGTTTTTGAAAAATATATTTAAAAAAACGCTTTTTTAGACAACATATATTGACATTAACTTTGACTTTTGAAAATTTTTTGTTTAGTTGAAATAGTATTATGGGCCGCCGATAGCCGTCACGCCGCCTGAGACAGCAAATCTGATTAGCGCCCTTATTTATCAAAATTTCCCTATATTTTATATGAAGGACTTTTTTTTTTAAGGTACCCCTTTGATATCTGCCGCGCGGGACAAATTGTCGTTTTCTCCTCCTCTCGGCGGCCCCGAATTTATCATAAATATCAGGAGTTAAAACTCTAGTCTTAATAGAACCATGAAAAAAAAAAGCGATTGTATATTTAAAAATAGAATGAAAACTTTTATAAGAATAAAAAGTTGTTCTCTGTTATCAAAATATATTTTGTCTTTATTAAAATTACGTCGCGTCGTAAACTACTTAAGTTTAAATTTAAAAAAAAAACGAAAAAGTTACGCTTAGTTGAATTACGCTTACGCTTTAACATTATGTCTTAAGATGACTAATCTTACACTATTATGCCAATAGATAACTAATCTTTTATTATTATGGCTTTAGATAATAATAATAAAAGATAATCTTTAAAACATTGTAACGTAAGAATGAATCTCAATATCTCCAATCTCTGAAAACCAATGTAATTTGATTTGTATATTTCTATTGAAAATTTGCCAAAGTTTTCAATTAAAATATTGATATTTTGCTTTTTAAAGAAAAATATTTGTATGCAATTTTCATTTTAGATTCAACCAATTCAATTATCGGTAATATTTTTAAACAAATATTGACAAATAATTTCATTATTTAGATTTAAGTTTGAAGGTTTTTTTATCAAATAAAATCTACTTATCTTAATTTATAGTGCAATAAAGTCTCGTTGAACCATGTCTAATAAAATATACGGGTGTAAAGTAGGTTGTTTAAGCACTTTTATTTAAGGTAAAATAAAAACAATTATTTTAAAATTACTACTTTTGACTCTTCAAATATGCTTGAGAAAATAATTCTAAAATGTATACAGTAGAAGGCAAGATGTATACAGTAAAATGTATACAGTATATACAGAAAATATGTAAACATGTAAAAATGTATACAGTATATACAGAAAATAGTTCTAAAATGTATACAGTAGAAGGCAAGATGTATACAGCAAAATGTATACAGTAGACGGGGCAAGATACCGAACGTTGAGTCTTTGCAAAGATGTTGAATTTGCGTGATGTCGAATCTTAAGTATTTGAAAAACTATTATTCATATAGCAAACACATTTTTCAGTATGTTTATCAGGAAAACCTAGGGTAGCAGCTGGTACTCCGGCCCTTTTGGCTGGGTTATATATATATATATATATATATATATATATATATATATATATATATATATATATATATATATATATATATATATGTATGTATGTATGTATGTATGTATATATATATATATATATATATATATATATATATATATTTATATATATATATATTTATATATATTTATATATATATATATATATATATATATATATATATTTATATATATATATATATTTATATATATATATTCTTCTTTTTTTTTTTTTTTTTTTACAAATAAAGTAGTTTAAAATTGTTTTAATCTAAAAAAGCATTTGATTGAAGAGAAAAAAATTTTCAATTCACTAAAGTTTTTCATTTTCAGATTTCATTTCATTTCATTTAAAAAGCATTTCATTGAAGAGAAAAAAAAGTCCCTGAATCAATAATCAGCTGTGGCGCAAATCAAAAACATCTCAATAAACTGAGGTTGTGGTGTAGTGGTAGAGCGCTATTTTCATAAGCGAGAAGTTTCGAGTTCGATGCCAAACACGTCCCCGGTAGTACCGCGCTCAACTTTTTTCTGCGCGCAGCGGCCTTGTTTGTCAAGGTACGTGTTTTGGAGTTATAAAGTTGAGAGAGGGTTGTAACCACAAAAAAAGTAGACTCTTTGACTGTAGTGGTCTTCATGGCCTGGTAATTTTATCTTCATGGTCATGGTAAATTCAAAATAAAAATAAAAAAACTGACTTTAAAGAACATTTTGTAAATCGCAATCTGAAGTCACATATAGAACAAAAAATGTTACCAAAAATTAATTTAAAATTAAAACAAGATTTATCTCATACTAAATTTTTCTCTTTTTGCTATCAACATATGTTTCAATTATTTGTTAACAGAGTTGTTACGACATAATATGTCTGGCAGATCTGTCGACATAGTTTCAGACATATTTTCTGCCAACATAAAATATGTCTCGCATATTTTCGATTGACATATTTTGACATAATTTTATGTCTGAATTATTTTCTGCTGACATAAAATATGTCAGACATATTTTCTGTCGACATATTTTGACATCGTTTTATATGTGAATTATTTTCTGCTGACATAAAATATGTCAGACATATTTTCTGTCGACATATTTTGACATAATTTTATGTCTGAATTATTTTCTGCTGACATAAAATATGTCAGACATATTTTCTGTCGACATATTTTGACATAATTTTATGTCTGAATTATTTTCTGCTGACATAAAATATGTCAGACATATTTTCTGTCGACATACTTTGACATCGTTTTATATGTGAATTATTTTCTGCTGACATAAAATATGTCAGACATATTTTCTGTCGACATATTTTGACATGATTTCATGTCTGAATTATTTTCTGCTGACATAAAATATGTCAGTCATACTTTGACATATTTTTATGTCTGAATTATTTTCTGCTGACATAAAATATGTAAGATATATTTTCTATGGACATATTTTAACATAATTCTATATCTGAATTATTTGCTGTTTGATATTCTTGAAGAAAAAATCAATCTAACAAATTTATTGCGCATTTCAACTTAATTTACAGAGTTAAGTGAAAATGGTTGCCGAGCAAACAATTTGTTTTTTCGATTGCATTTCACATTTTGATTTCAAATATGCAACTCATTTTTTACCATTACGTCAAGTTGTAAAAATATTTGGGTTCAGATCTTTAATATTTGGGGTAAAGTCCCTAATATTGTCAAAAAAAAAAGTTGTTCAAAAGTATGTCAACTTGGGTCTCAAAAAAAGCTTATTTTAAAAGATAGAATTTTAAAAAAAGCTTATTTTAGAAGAGATTTTAGAAAACATAAAAATTTTTCCTTAAAATTTTTTGGCAAAAAAATGATTTGAAAAAATGCTAAAGACACTTAAAAAAATGTCAACAAAATGTTTTTCAGCAATAATACAAAAAAAACTTATTTTTATTACAAACGAATAACATCTTTAAAATCTCTATGAAAATACGCTTCTTTTGAGACTCAGGTTGACATACTTTTGAACAAGTTTTTTTCCGACAATATTAGAGACTTTACCCCAAATTCTAAAGATTTGAACCCAAATATCTTTACAACTTGACGTGGTGGTAAAAAATGAGTTGCATATTTGAAATGAAAATAAGAAATCCTACATAAAAAACAAATTGTTTTCTTGGCACCAGAAAAAAATTTTGTTTTTGTTGACCTGTGTTATGCTTCATAAAACTTTTATTTTAAATCCTATAAGCAAATATCTTTTGTTTCATAAAGGTCTTTTTCTGCCCTTTTTAGGGATGTATCATTTGATAGTATTGACAAAGTATTTTTAGCGATGTATCATTTGAGAGTATCGACTAGTATTGATGCATCATTTGATAGTATTTGATAGTATTTGATAGTATTGATTAGTATGGATTAGTATCGGCGATTTCCCTTATTAGAATGTAAAAACCATCTCAAGCTGAGTTTTTATTACTGAAAATGGTTTTTATTAATATGACTAAACTTAAAATTATTCTCTTGATTAAAATAATATTAAAAAAAAAACATTTTTAGTTATTTTTAACTAATAGTTGATTCATTCAATAAATTATTCTCCATTTTTGACTTTAAATCGTAAGGAAAACGAAAAAAATAATTATTCCAATATATATTTCACTCAAAACACTTTATGCAAGTTTATGGCAGTTAATTATGCTGTTATAATGCAATTGTCAATTATTTTATTGTTAAATAAATCATAACTATTATAACTAAAAATATATTATTCGTAATTAGTTATAAATTATTACCGGTTAGTCTTCTTAATATGAATTTAATGAGCTGAATATAACTTTTGTGAAATATTTCAAATTCTTCAGCTTAAATGAATTTAATTTGACACGAATTTTTTGAAATTCTGTGAACCGTTTTTTTCATAGAATCTTTTGAATTCAATTTTTCATAATGAAATCTTTTTCAGGATTAACTAATAATTAAAAATAACTGAAAAAGTTTTTTTTTTATTATTATTTTAATCAAAGAAATAATTTTAAGTTTAGTCATACTAATAAAAACCACTTTCAGTAATAAAAACTCTGCTTGAGATGGTTTTTACATTCTAATAAGGGAAAGCGCCAATACTAATCAATACTAATCAATACTATCAAATACTATCAAATGATGCCTCAATACTAGGCAGTATTAGTCAGTAATATCAATGTCAATATTAGTCATAATCAATAAATAAGTCATAATCAATAAATAAGTCAATAAATGCCAATATTAGTCAATACTATCAAATGATACATCGCTAAAAAGGGCAGAAAAAGACCTTTTTGAAACAACTGATGTTTGCTTGCAACTGATGTCAGCAGAAAATAATTCAGACATAAAATTATGTCAAAATATGTCGATAGAAAATATGTGGGACATATTTTATGTCGGCAGAAAATATGTCTCAGACATATTTGACAGATAACAACCCTGTTTGTTAATATGCTTTCACTCTTTTGTGTTTTATTTACACATATTTTTTATTTGTGTTTTATTTACACATATTTTTTATTTACACATATTTTGTGTTTTTTTATGTTTTGCAAGAATGCAATTGTTTTTTAAGTTAGTATTTTTATTTTTGATAAAAGGAGAAATAAAAGGAACACATTGTTAATATGCAGTTATAAAACAAATATAATATTAGTTTTTGATTTAGTATGCTCATTTCCAATGGTTATTTTCGAGTTGTGATTATTTTTAAGGATTATTTGAGTTCAAATTTGCATCCTTTAGTACCCTGAAAAGAAAAAAATATATAGACTTATATATATAAGATATATAGACTTAAATATATATAGAAAAGAAAAAATATATATAGATTTAAATAAAGTCAGAAAATAGGCAATACAGAAAAATAGTCAGAGACCGATGCTAAAAATGGTGAAATTCTACGGAAAAATCTTGTTGGAAAAGAGGAAATCAGTTTAATTGATTAAAAAATTTAAAAAAACTGTGACAGTAACGGATGAACTTATATTAAGGCTTGGTTCAATGAATTTAGTTGGTTATTTTATGATCGATCAGAAGGCTGTCTTTTATTAAACTAGTACGAAATAGAGGACTCCAGTGTTTATAAGACTGCAACTATTCTAAAGATTAAGAAAGAAAGTTTAAAGGTATCATTAATTGACCAAGTGACGTAAGCAGTTCGACAAAAAGACTTGCTAGCTCATCTCAGAACATTGAAAACCCTGTCAAGGGTTTATCTGAATGAGGTGACAATGATAAAGAATCCAATATTTACCACTATATATTGGATAAGAGTAATAGTGACAAGTTATAAGATATTTTGATGTCTAAAAAAAACGTTTTCTATTATGACGTTTTCCAAGAGCAAGAACAACTTTGCACCTTAAAAGCACGAAGACTGTTGAACTAATAAAAGATAAACATTTCTGTTCAACACTCGCAGATAAATTCTCAGATATTATAAAGAAGGAAAAAATGTCGTTTAATAAAAGAACTTACAGCGACAATTATGGAGTGAATAAAAATTTATCGGAGAATCTGAATGCGTCATCGGTCTTTATTCAGATGTCTTCAAATTACAAGTTGCATCTCAAAAGTAAAGATATCCTTTTGAGATGCAACTTGTAATGCACAAAAGTTGCCAGTATTAGCTTTGATGAAGCATCAGTTATGAAATGATAGGCAACAAGCTGAAATATATTTTTGGACAGCAAGCTCAATATTTTCATTGCAATATTTTTATTGCATAGGATATGTAGTGAGCTGATTTTTAAGAATACACATGCAACATCATTGCTACTGTGGGATTCTCTCAGCATTGCCCAGTCAATTTATGCAATTGTTGGGGCATATCTAAAGCGTGCTGTCTTGTTTGGAAAAATCTAAAAGATATTGCATGATTCTGAATCTGATGAACACAGACATTGCGGCTAAAGTCTATGTTAATTACTTGATGGAAAACACGAATAAAAGCAGTACAAGTGGTGTTGGAAAAGATTTCAGAACGCCGTTCAATATTAAACAGTTTTCAGAGTGATAAGACTATTGCGGCAAAAACAAGAGCATGAATTAAAGGATATTAACCTTTTATTACCTTTCATCAGTAAAAGCACTTTTTAAACTGCAAGTCACTTCTACATTATTTGTTACTCTAAAGAATCTATTGAAGCAGTTACAAGAAATTAATCTGACAGGTGTTGTCGTAGTGTTGTATTCTTCATTTGAAATTCGTCTCGGAAATTCGATCAAATTAGACAAAATAAGAAGTATATTGGAATATTTAAAGACGACAAAAACATACCTGGAATTAATGAAGAAAATGAGTCTGAAACCGAGGTTACACAGCAACGAAGAACATTCTCTAAACCATCACGCGATTTAGTAATTACTAAAAGGCTGACAATGGGCGGTGCAATGACTGTTTTTGTTAAATCATAGCAAAAACTAAAGAAACCTTTTTTTAAAGCAATTGATGCAACTCATAACAGTTTGAGATTTGAACAGGAAAGATTAAAAACTGTAAAAAAAAAAAAAAAATAAAAGTCTTGATTTCTAGAATGCCTGTTTCTTGGCGGTCCATTTATTGAAACACTTTGTATGTTCCATACAGTAGTTTATACCTACTTTGGAAATATTAAAAAAGAAAAAGTCTTAAAAGATTAGTGATTTTAAATAGTCCTACCAGAACCTTCTAAACACAACCTCACTCCAAAGCCACATTTTTTTTTTATGTCATTAAATCAGCTACTCGTCAAAACTGCTCAATCGGGATAAACACCGAGCAAGCAACTGAATCAATGCATAACATATTCTCCACCCATTTGCAATGTTACGAAAGATCCAGTTTCCGTTCACACTATCAAAAAGAAACTGACAATATACTTTTTTTGTTTTTTTGTAGTTATTTTAGGTGCTCCCAGAAGTTCTTACGGTCTTATCACAGAGCACCGCGGGAGAGCATTTAACCTAGGACCTCTGGGTTCTGAGCCAGAACTCTAACCACTGCGCCACGGCTGCTCAAATATTTGATTGACAACAGCAAAGATGCATTTTAAATAATGGATTGTGTATAAGAATACTTTATTACTTTGAAATCTGAAGTTTTAAATCTTCTTCATTATTCAATTAGTTTAGTATTTTTGGAGAATTAATGAAACATTTAAGACAAAAAAGTCATCTTTTTCTATATCTACGTATTTAAAGTAGATTCGGAGCATTAAAGCGTTACTTTTTTTTAATACAAGGTTTGATTGTATGCTACTTTTGTCTTTAGAAAAATAAATTTTTTATACTTAAAACCACTTTTTCTGATTTAGGGATTGCCTTTTTGTGTACTACCCATGCTTATGAATCCGAAAGTTTTTTTTACGGCTCGGCTCCGGCTTTAGCTCCTAAGAAATGTCCGGCTCCAGCTCTCGAACTTTATAAACAAAAATTGCAAATTTTAGTAAATATTTTTTGATCGCATTTGCGTACCCAAATTCGAACCTATTACAGAATTTTAATTAAAAGTTCATACGGTAAATGTATTACTATCACTACTCTAAAACGGCTTATTACATTTGCAAAGAAAAATGTTTTGGGTAAATATACATTTTTTTCTATAAATTATTCATCCAAAACCATGGTTTCTAGTTCTAATTCTACCGAGTGGGCACAGGACCTCAGAAAGTCGTCTTTTAAACGTTCAAAAGACGTTCAAAAGACGTCTCTTTTACGTCTCGAGCCGCCGGGGTAGTATATTTTTTAATTATGCTAACCAGTGGGTAAATATGAAATACCTTTGATCATTAAATCGCGCATCAAATAATAACCAAATAAAATAACCAACAAAAATAAAAATAAAAAAGTAATTTATTTTTCATTTTTGCAATTATCTTCGTTTTCGTTTCACTCAACGTCACCTTCTACTTCTCAGGTATCATCATTTTGATTTTCTTTATCACTTTTTTATACTAACTTCTTTTTCGTACTTAAACGATTCCCGTTTACTTCCTTTAAACAACAAGGTGCATACTTCAAGTAGGAGACTAAATATGTATGAGTTTCTTTGTTTGTTTTTTTGCATAATAGCGCATAATCGATTCTAGAAAATAAATGCAAAAATATTCAAATTTAGTCAAGCAAATAGAACTGTAGAGAAAGGAGGAAAGAAAATTTTAAATTTATATCATTTCATATGAATACTTGAAGTTTACATTTTTAATGCTAACTGATATATTTTCTTTTCTTATTTGTTCAAGGAAAGTGTTACAGCTATTTTTTGTGAATTTAACTCAATTCATTTATTTTCAACAGGCAGCTATTAAAGATAAATAAACACCTACAATTGAACTTTAACACTTGAAATCAAAATATCCTACCAATTATAGCTTTGTAAATATTTATCCTTCCATAGGTAACTTTACAGATACTTTTCCCTTTGAATCAACCAAATGAACTTTGATTGAAATCTGTTTGTTGTCAGCCTTAAACATGTCAAAAGATAACTTCAACATTTTTCTTTTTAAACTAAAAATCGGTTAACCTGATTTTCTTTACAATACTGGAAAGTATTATTGGTTAAAGAAATGTTTTTGAAACAACTCCATTATCTGAAATATTTATTTGTTCTACATTTGTTTCTATTGTACTTTCTGACTTAGTAAATAAATAACTGCTTTATTAGATCTCCATTGCGTTATCAGTGATGACAACAATCAATAATATTATTATTTGAATAATAATATAATATATATATATATATATATATATATATATATATATATATATATATATATATATATATATATATATATATATATATATATATATATATATATAATAACAATTGAATAATTTTATTCAAATATAAATATATATATATATATATATATATATATATATATATATATATATATGTATATATATAAATATTCAATAGATGAAAATCCACAAACATATCTACAACCATGTACACAGACATATCTATCAAAGTATTTTTTGAACAATTTTTTATCATAAGGAGCCCTTTTACCTATTTATAAAATGAGAAAAGAGTACAAATTCAAATTTAGGACTGATGTCAATGCATCGGCCTGTACCAATTGGCATCAGCTAAAAGTAGGCATCGATGCACCCCTAATATAAAATCAATTAAATATTTCTGAAATAGTTGGTGGTTACATTTTAAAGTTGTTTACAAATAGTAATATTACTAATATTAAGTAAACACCTAATAAGATAATAAAAATAACAATAATTATAATAATAAAAATAATATTTGCAAAAATAAACATTAAAACCACAACATAAAAATACAGAAAATTATTACTAATAATAATAATAATGATAACAATAATAGTAATATAAATAATAATGATAAAAAAAATAATAAGCTACGTGCTTTTATAAACACAAATATCTATATGTAGGTATGTGAATAAAAATTTCTAACTGTTTGAAATAATGTTATATATCATTAGAAAGAAGATTATTACAGTATTTTAAAAGTGAGATACAAATACAATGGATACAAATCGTCAAATTTGTTTATATTTTTTCTCATTTCTTATGTTATATATGAATTGAAATGTAGTAAAAACCCTTGTAATAATACATGTTATTTAATATCATACATAGATCGGCTGAATTCGAAAATCTGCCTAAAAAGTTTTTTTTATAGATTTGTAATATAATTAAAATTATTATTTTTATTTTTATTTTAAATTTAAACCATCAACTAAAAGAATTAGCTGATGATTTTGCATCTTGCAAACTTGATCATTTAAAATAAGTTTCCTATAACTTTTTGTAAGTTCCTGTAAAAGTTTTGAAAATAAAAATAATGAGATTTTTTAGTGACAGAAAAAATAGTATTCCAAATTCGTTTAATTCAAAATTTGGGCAGACAATTAAGTGGCTCAAAACAAAGAAAGACGATTACAAGAAGCTATTAATCTTATGTGATTTTATGGAAATAAATTTCTCACTTTATTTCTTCGCTTATCTTGACGATAATAAGTCAAAATAAAATAAAATATAATGCTTCCATTTCTACCCTGAAATTTTTATTAGGATTCATAGAAGTATTTATTTCTGAAAAGAAGAGCTTTCAATCTTGTTTGTATTTCTCACTATACTACGCTGTAGTCATATCAAATGTTGTGACTTTAAAATAAATATCAAAATCGAACAATTAGTTCATAAGTTATGACGGTTTAAGTACCGATTTTTCTATATATGGATTTGTTGAAGAAACTGTGGCCAAAATAATGTTTTTCTTCGCTTAAATTGTCTTAACTTTATCAATTCTTATCGAAATAGAAATATCTTGGTGTAAAAAGTTAGGTGTAAAGTAGAGTAGGTTACAACTTTATGTTAAACTCTAACCACCGGGTGTATCGGATGGACCAAGGGGGCACCGAAACACCACCTTGCCCATATGAAACCGAGCACTTTTTTCAGAAAAAAAGTTTTCTTTAAGATAAAAGCAATATAAAAATTATTTTAGCAATATTTAAATTTATACTAAACCACCAAAATATATGAGAGGTATATTTTAGCAATAGAGGTGGGTGGGGTGGTGATGGTTCGATACACCCTAATATCAAAAATGGCTTGATTTTATAAAAATTTATATCTTTAATAAAATGAGTATAATTAGCGTACAATATAAAATTATGTTATATCAATCAATCATTTATATCTGAATTAAGATTTTAGATTCAAGGATATTTACAAATAGTAAATGAGCCCCTGAGATGCATAGTGGTATAAGTAACTCATATCTAGTTTGGTATAAGTCTGAATAATATCACTATGGCTGTGAACAAAAACAGCTGTTTAGAGAAGAGCATAACAAAAAACAGTTCCAGCATCATTATCTATATCATTAGACTTATACCACTATGCCATGTAATAGAATAAACAAAATGCTAACCATCGGTGGTGATAACTCAAAATATTGAAAAAAGTGACTTATACCACTATGCATTTCATGGGCTCAAGTTTACTAATATAAAGTAAACACCAACTAATGTTGATAATATCTAATTAAAATAAATATAGGCTAATTTTCACAATATTTAATAACAAAAATAAACTTAATAACATAAAAATAACCATGTTAATAATAATAATAATAATAATAATAATAATAATGACAATAATAACAATAATGATAATAATAACAATGATAATAATTTAAAAAAAATAGTAATAATAGTATAAATAAAAACAACGATAAATATAATTTAGATATCAATAATATTAGTAATTATAAAAAATTATTCTGATCATACAACAACGTTTACAATAACGTATTACAATTACATAATGTTCCAGAAAACAGTATTTAAACTTAGTCCTCTAAACACCGATCACAAATGTACTGCGGCTCCTCAGAAGAACTGTTACAAACTCCGCATATCCACTGCTGGCATGAAACACATTGTATCCAATCTGGACCTCGATAACCGTTATATTCACGTTTACAAATTCTGCACGTATTTTTGTCATATACCAGCTGTCTAGATGGACCAGGTTGTTGTATTTTAGGCAAAATTGCACTGCCAGGATTAATTTTCTTCCCTCTGGATTGTTTATTTTGCTCCGCTTGACCTCTGTGTTCCTTTAACATGTCGATGATTGTAGCATCAAGGTTTTGACCAATATTTTCAGCATCTCTTTTGTGAAGAACCTCCTGGAATAACTCGTAGAACCTGGTCTGGATCAAATAGATACAGACCAGTTTTTCTGAATCCCGATTTTGAATCCTTCCCAGTTGCATGCAATTTTGAGTAGAGCTTTGTAGGCAGAATAGGAAAATGTTGCTTTGGAATTTTTCCCCTAATACGACTTTCTTTTCTCCATGTTTCTAAAACGCTTTGCCAGTAAATTCTAAGTGGTTTGAAAAAGGCAACGTTTAATGGCTACATCAGGTGAGTTGAATGTTTAATGGCTACGTCAGGTGAGTTTGGGGGAACAGCGGTAAAATAAATGTTGTTTTCTCTGCACAGTGATACAACGGTAGATATAAAATGAGAGACAAAATTATCTGTAACTACAACTTTTTCTCCAGGAATGTTTTCTGCATGGGGAAGAATAATATGACGAAACTACAATTCAAAGGCATGAGAATCAAACTACCCAGTTTTTGTTATATCATATCTAGAACCTGCTGGTCCACCATTGCACCAATTTCCATAGAGGTTTTCTGCTTTATAGACCACAAAGGGAGAAATGATGTAAAAAAAAAAAAAAGAAGTACAAAACATAAGAGATATTGCGACTTTTGAATGTTCTATAACACGTTCGACTCGCTTTATCCCTCTTAAAATAACAACTTTCTAAGCAACAGGATCGTCGGTCAAGTTGGTTTCGTCAAAATTAAAAATCTTTTACGGTGGCATGTTTTCTAGCTTCTCCTTGGCGTTTTCAAAAAATTCTATAATCATTTTAGGAGAAACTGCTGCTCTGGAACGGCTGATGTTTGTAGCTAAACGTTGTCTGAGATTGTTACGTAACATAAACTGTTCATAAAATCATCACCAGGTATGTTGTTAACAAATTCGATTACAGTACGACCTTCTTTATTCGAATAACCTTGAATTATGAGCCGGATATCAAACTTTGTTAACTGACAGGACCACTTCGTCAATTCAACCAACGTCTCGATAATAATTTTCTTTTCAGTAGTGTTCAGAGCAGTAGAATGTCCGACTGTTTTATTATGTTAACCATGCAACTTGTCTTTAGGAGTTGTACGCGGCACTGAATGTTTCTTGCTGGCAGATGCAACTGATATTCCATTACCAATATCTCGAAGAATATTCTCAACCTTACTTGGATCATAACACTGGTAATTCCGTCCTCCGATTACTTTCCTATTTTTAGGCATTTTGTAGATATTTTGATATAAACTGGAAAAAATAATTTTACACCAACGTTTACGCCGTTTATAAACACCTAAAATGATCTATTATGTGCACAGAATAATCTATTGGTGTCATTCAATCAATTTGCGGTGTTACTGAAAATTAATTTTGTTTCTTTTTGGCTATTATCTATTACCTGCACAGAATAATCTATTACTGTCATTCAATCAATTTGCGATTGAAGCTATCAGTTTACTTAACTGTTGAACTTCGAAACACTGAATTCAAAAAATATTTTAATTTCACAGCAGCTGACGAAGTTGTACTGATTGACGAAGTTGCCCCGAATTACGGTAAATATTGAAAATTCATTTTATTTACCATTGATTTTAAATAAAGTGCTTTTGTATCCTTAAAACATTTTGCTTAAATGGAGTTTCCAAATAGATGGGTTGCAGCTGTTTAGCTAGAAAGTGTTAATGGGGAGAAGTAAAAAGTGGATAGCGTGGTGCCAGTAAGATGGTTAGACAAGTCAGAGAAAAATTGTATTGGTCACAAGGCGTAAATGTATTGAATTACAAAAATTCTCCACCAAACAAAGAGCTATGGTATCAATATGATCTAGTCTTAAATTAGTTGCAGGTAAGTGTTTTAAAAAGTTTTCCTATTTAATTTTGGATTTTAACACATGAGCAAGACTAAAATGCCCATATAGTTAGAGTTTAAAAACATTTGATATTATGTCATCTTTTTTTTATATGTTGTGCTTGAAGAACGTTGTTTATTACATATTAAATATTTATTTCAAGGTGAAAAAGAAACCTCTAAACAATTTCTGTCTGTTTTTACTTGCTCAAGTGCCTGCGAAATAGGCGATAAAAAAGAAGAAGCATTCAGTAAGCTTGCAATTTTTTTTTTAATGTTTTTAAATGATCTGAATAATTTTGTTGTTTGTATTTAATTGAATGATGAAATTGTTAAGACAAAAGATCGAATCTTTAACTTTTATGTTGAAGTTCTTATTTCCTCGTTAACTGTTGTCTGTCGTTAACAAAGCAAGTAAAAAATGCACAAAATAACAACAGGTTTATCTTTAGAATCGTCTGTAAAACTTTTGGTTTGGATGCAAAAGACCAAGTAAAAATGATACTGGAAAGGTACACTTACTTATAGCTAAACATCATTGCAGCTTTCAAGTCTATATTTTTGTTTATGTGTATTTTATCTATGTTGCTAAGATATCGCCAGTTTTTAAAACTTTATGTTGTTAAGTAAAGCATCATTATGTTTCAGGCTATAATAGAGCTTTGAATAATACTTTTATCCAGTTTAAATGAATAACGGCTCTAAAAGTGTATAGTATTATCTTATCGTTTTTGATAGACTTTAGTCAATAACGGATTTTTAAATTTTTATAAGTCTACAAAAATTAATATCAGTGAAATTAAATTCACGCCATAGAAGACAGAAAAAATATCAATATCTGTTTTCGATAACGTGGCATTCATAGCAAATCTGAGAGGTACAAATGTTTAGCTTGGTTTAAGCACTACATAATAAAATACATCGTTGTACCGTCATTTTGATGATCGTAAATTTCTTTAGCATACTCATTTTTATATACATTTTTAGACTGTTTACCGTTGGACTCCTGTCTGAATTTAACCTCGTGGGGACAAAAAGAAAGGACAGCGCTGGAAACAAGAGGGTGTTGAAAGGATTAGCTCTTTTTGAATTAATAGTCGGTAAGTCTAATGTGTTTCACTCAGCTGATCAAATTTCATTTGCTTTTTTGTATTAAATTAAAACAAGTGACTTTTTTCTTGTGCATTCATTTTTTAGAAGTCGTAGCCAGCTCGTATAAAAAGAGTTCTTAACGTGAAATAGTTAATTTTATTCAGAGAAAGCTGAAGAACGTCCCTGATCAAATCTGGGGATTGTGTAAGCAACAATGCCAAGAAACAGAACTCACTTAAGAAACATAGGAGAAAGAGAAAGATGAAGAAATGATGAATCTGGAGATGAATCTGCTGATGATTCTTACATTAATATATTCTGTTGAACAATACTGCTGTTTTATTTATAAATATTTCTCCTATGTTTAAACATATAAAAGATGTAGAAAATGTTTCCTCTTTTTTATTGATTTATATTGACCGAGAAAAAAACCTCTTTTAGATTTATATCTAAAAGAGGTTTTTTTCTCGGCATCGGAAAGAGCTTTGTCATGCTTTGTATGAACAGCTGTTATCATTTTCATTTAATAAAAACAGCTTTTGATATATGAAAAGCAGGAGTGCTATAGTGAATAGGATACTATAGTATACTTATAAGTATGACAAAAAGTCATTCGGACACCGAGAAAACTTTTTTTTTTAGATATGCATAATTGATCAACAAATACGTCTTAAAAACGTATTTTTTATGTTATTTCATGACAAGATAAATATAAAAAAGACGTCTTTTAGATTTGCATAATCGACTAAAAAAAAAAACCGTCTTAAAGACGCATTTTTATGTCTTTTCATGACAAGATTAAGACAAAAAAGACGTCTTTTTGATGTCGAAAAAAAATGTCTTATATTTACATAATCGACATAAAAAAGGCGTCTTAAAGACATCATAAATGAGACTTTTAAAGACGTCGTTTCAACGTCAATTTTCCCACGGGGAAATAATGGCTTTGTATCAAAATTGGATCTCCTAGTATTATATTTACATAAATTTTTAAAAATTTGATTGTAAATATTAAAAGAAATGATTTTTAGAATTGTTAATGACACAATGGAATACTATTTTACAGTTTAAGGTCTCCCTTCAAATGCAGTATCAAGTTACCCCATATTACTAATAGAAAACAATCGCTTGACTTTTAGTACCAACTTGTTTTTTTGATGCTTCTGTTTAATAAAGTAAAGAGCCCCTGAAGTAATGAAGTGAAGAGCCATTGTAATTTACAAAATGGTGTTACTTACCGATAGACATATTGAATAAAGTACCATACAACTTATTAACTTTAAAAACTGGTGCTTTGTTATCAAAAAAAACATAAATTCGCCCCTCGCAGTCCTAATAATGTCAAAGTGCATTTTTTTTTTTTCAAAACATAACTCTAGTACTAACTATTTCACCGCATGAAAGTGATTGTCACAACTCTTAAGATGTCTTTACAATTACAATGATAAGTGATTGTCACAACTCTTAAGTTGTCTTTACAATTACAATGATGAGTGATTGTCACAACTCTTAAGTTGTCTTTACAATTACCATGATAAGTGATTGTCACAACTCTTAAGATATCTTTACAATTACCATGATAAGTGATTGTCACAACTCTTAAGATGTCTTTACAATTACAATGTTTCGTGGAGCCAATGTATCATGGTGCCCTACTCTTTCCTAAATATGTTGACTAAGTATGTCACTTAATCAGATAAATTTATGTTACTATTACCAACCAAATGGACATTATTTTGGGTATTGATAACTTAATAAATAAATTTTCTAAAATTTAACACAAAAATACAAAAATTGTGTGGTTTATATAGTGTTCAAATGCTTTTGAAACATTTTATACTTTGACTAAATTTCTATGATTAACTTGTTTTTTTTAAATGACAACAAATTGTTCCAGAAATGATTATATATATATCTTATACTCTTTATAAAACAATGTTTATCAGCCATGATTTTATATATTTTGTGCTTAAGAATATTTGGGGAAAAAAATGTGTACTTCGAGATCATAATTGTTTTTTTAAAAAGTTTTGAAACCCATATAGATTCATTTTCTAGTTTCAGTTTCAACTTTAGGTTCTTACTTCTAGTCTTAAAGATATACATGATTATTTATTAATGGCAAAGAAAAAAAGAAAAAAAGAAAAAAATGAAAAAAAGCGTTTTTGGATAAGAAAGATTTATAACGAAAGAAAGTTAAGAAAGGAATATAAAATCCTTTTAATGATTTGCCTCATTATAATTATGAGATTTTTTTCAAATTTTTTCGAATGTCTCCATTGATATTTAAAAAACTTTTACATATTGTAGCTACTGATATAACAAAAAATAACATGAAAATGCATAAACCTACTTATGCACAAGAAAGACTTGCGATAACAATAAGGTACTTGACATCTGGGAGATACACACACTACAATATCTGCTAATTACCGAATGTCACTAACGGCAGTTGGTAGAATAGTTTATGAAACTGGTAATGCTGTATCTGAAACTGATTGGGAAAAAATTGCACATAAATTTGAAACCAGATGGCACTTTTTACATTGTATTGGTGCCATTGATGGTAAATATATTCAAATGTTTGCTCCCGCTCAACCACGATCAAGCTATTTTAACTATAAAAAAATACAGTATAGTATTGATAGCCGCCTCTGACGCGAGGTACCGTTTTATTTTGGTAGATATTGGTGATTGGGGTAGACAAAGTGATGGAAGTGTTTACAACAATATCCAATTAGGATTTGCCCTAGAAAACAAAAATGTTAAAAATTCCAAAAGATTTAAAAGTATCTACTAATTATATATCCTACTACACTGTAAAAAATTTCCGTGCTTTTACATTTTATTTTTTGTCATTAGCACAGAAAGTACCCATTTCACAAAACTAAGCGAAATTTTTCTTTATTTTAAACATTTTTTGAAACACGGAAATATCTGTTACAAAAAATTTTTTATTACGGGAGCCAAACTAAAGTTTTTAGCATGTAAACTTGGAATTTTAGAATTTTTAGTCCGCTTACTTTTTAAAAATATATATCTAGTATATTTGTGACTTTTAGCAGAAAAAAGGCTAAAGAAATAAAGAATTTTACAAGGTATAGTTCTCCTTTATTTTATACTATGAAATAAATACCATAAATAGTAGTTTCTTTACGTTGTTAAATACCAACTTTTAATAAAGCATGTTTAATATATATAGTATAGATCGTATAAACAATAAATATATATATTTTAACTATTTTCTCATATTGTTTTATGAGAAAACAAAAAATAAATTTAAAAATGTAAAAGTAAGTAATGTTAACATGGCGTAACATTAGACATCACTGATTTGAATATTTTTCAATAATTGTAATTTAAAATTCTATGCTAAATAATAGATATTTATTAAATAATAAAAAGTAATAATAATTATTATTATAATCAAACACTAAAAATAAAATAATGAAAATGTTAATAAGAAAAAAAGTACAAAAGTACACAACGCTACAACTAAATAATTTGAGTGTAGAAAAAACACTAAAAATAAAATAATGAAAATGTTAATAAGAAAATATAATAAATAAGATCAAAATTTGAATTTGACAAACAAAAACAGTTTCAATTCTTCTATTATTAATATAATTATTTTCTATTATTAGTAGTATTATTACTATTATTAACATGAACATCTTTTTCCGTAACAGTGTATATGTACAAAAATACCTCATGAGAGATCTCAAAATATTTCTTCAATTGAAAAAGATCCCCTTGTTCGTTTAAAAGTGAATAATTTAATGTATATGTATTTAACATATAGTTTACATTTACCTTATTTAAATGATTTCTGAAATTACTTTCTTAAACATAAAAAAAAAAAATGTTAATTATGCTGAAATGTGCAAAAGTACCTTTTTTGAATATTTAAATCAAAGTGTATAAATAACGAACGAAACGTTGTAAACCGTTGAAAATTTTTTGCATTTGTTTACAGTTTTATATATTTCATTCTAAACGCTATGATCCTAATTTCTTTCAAGAAAAATGCCAATTAAATTAAAAATATAGAAATACTTTTAAAAGATAAACTTGTCTTAATATTAATAACATGATAGCGCACCCTCGTTTTTACAAAAATCTTGAAATTAAAATTTAACTTTCAATGCGTTTTAGGTTTTCCTAAGTTGATGGAAACTTAATGTTATTATTTTTTGTTAAAGTGTATTATTCGCTATAAAACTACTTTGTTTAATACAGCATTAACAAAAAAGTAAAAATTCTGTCAAAAATAGTCTAATGAATTATATTCTTTTGACCGTTTTTACAGATTTGCTTGTTAATTTAAAAGAAAGTGTAGTAACAAACAATAACAACCTTTAAACACATGTGTGTGTTTGTATACATACATACATTTATATATATATATATATATATATATATATATATATATATATATATATATATATATATATATATATATATATATATATATATATATATATATATATATATATATATATATATATATATTTATATATATATATATATATATATATACAGTATCGGACAAAACGAGTGCAACCAAATAATGCTAATTTAGTTTCTTTATATAAAAGTGCTGCATTTTTTCAATTTAGAGAAATAACTATGTAAATGTTTAGAGACAAACTTCTTCAAGTTTTATTCATCACAAAGTTCATTATTTGTACACGAAAATTAATAAATTAATCAAAAGTATTGAAAAAAGTTGATTTCCTTCTGGACAAAACAAGTGCAACTCGACAAAATGTTGACCAAGCTGTATTTCGCTATCAATATTTCGTGGCGAACTCTTTGTTGTCGATCACAGCCTTGCCTCTTCGAGGCATATATTCGATCAGGTGATAAATGAAACTTTGTGGAATCGCTGCCCAGACCTTTTGGATTTGTTCAAACAGTTGATCCTTATTACGAACACCTTCACGATTAATTCTGCGGTTGACGATCTCCCACAGGTTCTCGATAGGGTTGAGATCCGGAGATTGAGGCGGGCAATCCATCACCGATAGGTGGTTGTCTTGAAACCACTGCTTGACTACTTTTGCAGTGTGTTTCGGATCGTTGTCTTGCTGAAAAACCCATTTTATTGGCATATTCCATTCAGCATGAGGTAACATAACATCTTTCAGGATATTTTTATACATGAAACGGTTCATTATTCCATCGTTTCGATGTATTGGACCTAGACCGTTAGCAGAAAAACACCCCCAGACCATTACATTACCTCCACCATGCTTCACGGTCTTATGGCAGTAACGTAAATCGAGGCGTTTTCCGGCCGGTCGACGTACACGGCAAATGCCATCGCTCCCAATGATGTTGAACTTCAATTCATCTTTGAACAGGACAGTTCGCCATTTCTGCACATTCCGGTCAATATGAGATGTAGCAAACAGGAGTCTTTTCTTCTGGTTTTTTAGTGAAATCAGCGATTTCTTTGCAGGGCGTCGAGAAAACAATCCGGCTTTAACAGCACGTCGTCTGATTGTTCGGTCCGATATAGGCAGCTCTAATTGCTTTTGTATCTCAACTGATGATATCCAGGGATCCTTCTTGACGGATCTGACGATCATAGAATCCTCTCTAGAAGTGGTGGAACGCGGTCTTCCACCTTTGTTATCTGCTGCCAACTTCCCCGTAGAACGATATTTGGAACATAGTCTTGATACGGTCCATTTTTTCACGCGATATTTATCACAAATACTTTTTTGTGACATTCCACTTACGTAATCGCCAATAATTTTCTTTCTTAGTTCCAATCCAAGACTGTCGGGAGCCATTTTTGCACTTGTAGTCATAAAAATAATAAAAATAAATAATCACGCTTCTCAAGGCTTACCGTGTTACATTTACCTTGTGATGATAGAATAATGCTCTGTGGAACACAACGTCATGGTTGGATGTGGACTGTATTGATGTAATGAAACACTTGTTGTATTTCACTTCTTGTATTGATGTTCTTCGATAAAACACTTTGATAAAACTCACTTTGATAAACTGTCTTGATAATACCGACCGATTGACTTCCATATACTGACTGAATTACATGTCCATTTACATGTCTCTTATATAGTAAAATAAACCTGTTCTGGAAGATTCTAGATGCTTCTTTTCGATGCTACTGGATGCTTCTTCTGGAAGCTTCTGCATGCTTTTGGAAACTTCTGGATAATTCCTTTAATTATTAAAAACTTCCGTGACGTTGACACGGACCAGACTTAAGAAAATGAAACAAAGCAAAAAAGTTGCACTTATTTTGTCCGCTGCAAAATGGCACCTGTCAACGAAATTCTGCCTGTGTGCTGTCACCTGATTGCTTATGTCATGGCATGCTATGACTCCTGAACTATTTGCTGAGGTAGTATAGTTCGTTTCGTTTTTAAGACATGTAAAATTAGGAACACTTTTTAGCATTGTTCGATGTTGGTTGCAAATGTTTTGTCCAATACTGTATATAACAGTATCCAGGAGGTTTTGTTAGAATGATACAAAACATTCTTTTAAAATGATTTGCTGCCTGTTTTTTTTTAATTTTATTTATGATTAAGAAAAAGCATATTTGCAAAATAAGTTTTACAAAAGATTCCTCAATTTTGTTAAAAGATAAGTGACATAAGTAAGTAAATAAGAAAATACTTTTATTTTAAGCTATTTTGGATAAAAAGCCATCGATTACACCTGATTCGACATTATTAGAAATTTAAATTTTATTTTATGAGTAAAACAGGAAAAAAAATAAAAAACTGTAGCAATTCTTTTATAAATTGGGAGAACAAAATAACTGTTATCTAAAGATAAAATTTGTGATTATTTTTTCTTTTTTTTTCTTAAAATATTTTTTGTCTAGCTTTTGTATTTTATATATTATATTTTTAGAAAAGATAGTGTTAAATTTTTCTCTTTTTTTAAACATTTTTGTTAACATCGTGTTTAACCGATATTAAACTAACAAAACAAAGAAATACGCGATGGTAAATTTATAAAATAACAAACTTTTATTCTAAAAAATTAAAAAACACAACATTTTAACAAGTAGTCTAAAATGACTTTTTCAACACATATTCCAAAGTTGCGATTTTATTTGTTTTATTATTTTTCTATGTGTATCTTTGTTATCGGTAACATTTATGTCATCTTATGCTTTTCTAAATCTAAAGATATATGTTTTATTTTAATTAACAATTAGTACATATTAACTTTTATTTATTGTTTACATTATATGTCATAATAAAAAATGTGAAAAATTACAAACATATAGCTTACACTTTTTATGCGAATCACTATGGACATTAGCAAAGCGAGGACTTGAATCTATCAGACTTCTCTTTTCAGATGCGATCTCTGCAACTTTTACCTTCACAACGAATAGTCGCATTGTGTCAATTTCAAACTTAGCAGTGTCAGTCAACCCGCAAGGATCAGTGACTTTAATCATAATTGAATGCTTTCCAAAAATTCTAAACTTCCAAGTTAAAATTCCTGCATCTGATATTTTCATTCCACGACTTTCTCCAATAAATTCGTATACCAACGTTTGATTTTCGGGATCATAAGCGGGTATTTTATATTGCCATTCTTCATCTTGAAATACGTATGACGTTATTGTGTTTTTCTTGAACGACGGAGGGATGTTATCTTTAAAAACAAAATTTAACAGTAGGTTTTGATTATATAATTATATATATATATATATATATATATATATATATATATATATATATATATATATATATATATATATATATATATATATATATATATATATATATATATATATATATATATATATATATATATATAGTTAAATAAAAAACCAAATTTTTTTTGTCTTCATTTGTTGCTAAAAGATCTTATTTTACCATATTTGAGCATTTTAAAATTTTTTAAATGATAATTAATTACTTAGTAATTTTTGCTCTAAAATTATTTTATTTTAAGTTATTATAAATCGTTACCATTGGATAATATAAAGAAAGTAGAATAGTAATCAAGTTTTTTTTTGGCTTTCTTATTCTGCTAAGAGAATTATATGATGCATTTTAAGGCTTTTTATTGCTATCTAATTAATAATTTGATCATAAGTTTTTCGATTTTTTCTGAAATAAAACTTTGGCTGGATTTATAAACCACTTTCTAATCATCTTTTCAGTGATTCTAACTATAACTTTAAATATTTTATCTATTTTAGGCATTTTTAAACTTTTTTTAACGCTTTAAATTACTTGGTAATTTACTATTTATTA
The DNA here is from genome assembly GCF_038396675.1 of Hydra vulgaris. Lineage (NCBI taxonomy): Eukaryota > Metazoa > Cnidaria > Hydrozoa > Anthoathecata > Hydridae > Hydra > Hydra vulgaris. The sequence continues at coordinate 23,810,033 of NC_088923.1, forward strand.
GTATATAAATTGTATTGACTCTAACAAGCACTTTTTAAAAGTAATTATCCATTTATTTTAAAATAAAAAAATACTACTTTTTAGTATACGAAGAAAATATTAATATTAATATTAATATTAATACTACAGAAACGTTTAATGTCGTTTTATTAGGTATGCTTTGAAAGAACGCGTTCTCAAAATGCACGCGGTCATTGGACAAAGATCTCTTAAGCGAGTTGAAACTTTTTTCCTTTTGAAATTTAATTATTAGTTTAGATATATTACATAAAGAATCATACTAAGATAAATAATCATCGTTAAGATTATATTATAATTAAAGTAAGTATATAAAATAGTTGTATACACATTTTTATAAGATAAAGTAGAAAGGATTTAAATTTTTATTAGATGAAGTAGCAAAGATTTTAAGTAGAAAGGATTTTAATTTTTTAAATCGTTTATATTTTGTTTGTTTAAGTTTTTCTTTTAGCAGTTTTATTATTTTAATATTTAGAAAGAAAATAGGGGTATGGATGTTATTTAAAGCTATACTAATGATATTTCCTTAAAATGGTTATTACTACTTTGAAATTTTTGGGATGCTTTTAACTATTTTTGTTCTTTTTTAGAAAATTTAGAAAAATTAAATTAAAACTTTGTGCCAACACTGACATGGCATGTCACATGTTATTGTATGTAAAGGTTAAATTTTGTTATGAGGATTACAGTTCTTATGAAAAAAAAAAAAGGTAAGGAGTATTGTTTGTAAATATATATTTTGTTTACTTTGAATCTTTTTAAATTTTCTTGCGTCATTTTAAAAATTTTGTTTGCACACGTTTATTGTTTGCATTTACGCTTTTTTGATATGTATGTGTATGTGGTAATAAGTGCTTTATAGTTGTTTTATCAATGCGTTTTTATAATAATATAAAGTGTTTTTTATTGTTTGTGCATGTGATAATATGTGTTACATAATTGTTTTTAAAAATGTGCTTAAATATGTATATAAGGTATATATTTAACCTTATATACATATTTAAACACATTTATTGTGTTGGTACATATGTTTATATTATGTTGTTTCAAAGTGCTGTGACTTGGTTAACGTGTAGAGTAAGATTTGTCAACTTTGCCAGCCAATTGATGTACTTATAACAAAGGGTTACACAATAGTGTTTAGTGTCAAAAAATACATAATAATGTATTTTATTAACATTTTGCTTAATGTTCTTACTTATGTTCTTTTATATATGACTGTTATCTTACTTAAGTTATGTTATATACATATTATATTAACTTATGGTGTGTGCTTTTGTTGTGTGTTGTTGCTGTGATATTTTTTTGTTATCTTTTGAGTTGATAGACAATTGGCTTATCTTCATGTTGGTGTCTATTGTTAAAAATGGTAAATAGGTAATTTTATTAAAAATCACTGCTTTTAATCATTCACTAAAAGCCAATGCAAATTATTTTGCCATATATACAATTTGTTTTATCTCAATTTGATTTTTTGTCTTTAGCGCTGTTTACTACATGATTTTGCTATAAATATTTTGGAATCATGCTGTTCCAGCATAAATTATTTTGTAAAAGCTAACATGAAATAATAATATTTTACAACTACTACTCTGGTAAATCACAACAGCTTTTCTCTATAAGTTGCATTGATTTTCATTTTTTGTATGTAATGTTTTTCTTATTTATTTACTTATTCATTACATTTTTTATTTTAGATTTATCAGATGATGTATTAATGTGGTATAGAAGAACAAAATATTGTAAAGTTTTGTGAATTTTTGAAAAAAACGTTTACTAATAATTTTTTTCGAAGAAATAATTTTCAAGTTGGCAACAAAGGGTTTACAACGTTTTTTTTAACTTTTCTTTGTTAGCAGTATGTTTACTATTAGCATGTTTTTAATAATTTTTTTTATCATTACTTGCTAAGCTAATTTTTTTTCAAACATCTCCTAGCTGATATATATATATATTTTTAAAGTCATAAGATTATTGCATAATTTATTTTAAATGACAGTCTGTTATATATAAAAATTACTTGTGTGTGCTATTTAGAGTAGAAAAAAAAATTATATAGGAAAGATTGCAATCTTCAGGATTCGTTTAAGATTTTTTGTTACTACTTTCAATTGAAAGTGAAGTTTAAATGGATGATATTAGGCTAGAAGCAGATATTAGTTTAGAAAATGGAAATGTTAATAGGCAAGTTGTTTGTGGCACAAATGAAAGAGAGATGAAATTAATAATAGACAAAATGGTGCTCAGCAAGTCGCAAATAATTCGAACCTAAATGAGGAGAGCTTGGTTAGGCGAGTTGAAAATAATCATCGCAGAAATGAAAGAGATAGACTTAGGCGAGATGAAATTAATAATCGTCAAAATACTAGAAATACTGCTTGGCAAGCAGCAAATAATTCAAACCCAAATGAGGAGAGCTTAGTTAGGCGAGTTGAAAATAATCGTCACAGAAATGAAAGAAATAGGCTTAGACGAGATGAAATTAATAATCGACAAAATGCTAGAAATGCTGCTCGGCAAGCAGCAAATAATTCGAACCCTAATGAAGAGAGCTTGGTTAGGCGAGTTGAAAATAATTGTTGCAGAAATGAAAGAGATAGGCTTAGGTGAGATGAAATTAATAATCAACAAAATGCGAGAATTGCTGCTAGATACGAAAGAATGCATTGTATAGCAAGAAGTAATACTATTCCAGATTGTAATTATTTAGGAGAAATTAATTATATTTGTCAGCATTGTGGTGCTAAGAAATTTCCTGATGAAACACATTTCTTATGTTGCCATAATGGAAAGGTAGTTTTGTCGCAGCCTTCATCATTTCCACAAGATTTAGAAGATTTATTTAAAGGAAACTATGCAGATAGAAATGCCAATCTGAATTTTCTAAAATATATTAGAAATTATAATGCCTGTCTTTCTTTTGCTTCATTTGAAGCTAATGTAGTTCAACCCATGAATCATGGGCTGCCATGTTTTAGAATATGTGGTCAAGTTTTTCATCGTATTGGTAATTTAAGACCAAATCAAGATGTTCCGCCGACATATTGTCAAATATACATCTATTATCCACTTGCAGCAGTAAATTTTAGAATGCAACAACGTGGTAATGATCTTTGCTTAAATGATTGTTTCAATTGCAAACTATTATTAGTGAAGAAAACCCATTTGCTCTTGCATTTAAAAACATGGCTGAAGTGGAAGATGAAGAAATTTGTCGACCAGCTCTAGAAGGTCGCTCAGTGTCAGTTGTAAAATTGTCTTTACTTGAAGGTCATGATAGACGTCGCTATAATCTCCCTTCACATAATGAAGTTGCAGTTGTATTTGTTGGTGAAGATGGTGCACCACCTGCTTCCAGGGAAGTTGTTATTTACCCAAGAGGTCATCCTCTTAAAACTATATTAAGTATGTCTGCCAACTTAGATCCTATGGTTTATCCTCTATTTTTTCCGAGGGGTGATGCTAGTATTATACTATTAGCATATAAAGATTAATATATTAGTAATATTATGAAGATAACCAATACCCATATATATATGTATACCAAATAATCCATCTGTATGTGATTTAATAAACTTAAATCTATTTTTTAGAATTCTATTTTGCAAATTGAATAAAACTAAGTTTATATTTAGAAAATTAATTATAATTTGATTTCTGTGGCAAACTATTGCTGTTACATGAGTTCAGCTGACTTTTCCTGTTTATGGCATCGAATGTGAACTAACAACTCGCAAATTTCCACCTGTTAAGAAAGTCCTTCAGCATTATTATTTTGTTAAATAACAACTTCCTAGGACTAGCAAGTCAAGCACAATAGTTTCTGAAAATGTTAGACACATATAGTTAAAATCTGGAATTCTAACTGTTAGAATGCAAAGAGTACAACCTTTGGACAATAATATCAGAATAAATCTTATAAGAAAAGGTGAATAAAAAACTTTAGTGATATTAATTGCACAGATAGAAAGTTAGTTTAGTTTAGTTTTTGACATTTCAGCATGTCATTGCCTAAATTTAAGTAATTGCAAATGCCCAAAAATATTAAAAGTGCCAGTACTTGAGTATGAATTCTTAACGAATCAAAGAAATGAAAGAAATATAGTTTTTTTTCCTTTAGAAATAACTTTTATATTAAGCAAAGCATTTGGAGGAAACGCAAAGAGACAGAAATACTATGATTTTTTTTTGTCTAGCAAAAGCAATCTGGAAGCATATTATCACTTCTTATATAGATTCAGAAATTCATTCTGGTGAGGAGTTTATAAATGACATGCATGCCGATGATGATCAGCAGTAAGATTTCTGTAAATTAGCTGGTGAATCTGACAGAAATATTATAAAGTTTCCAACAGTTGCCAGAGAATGTGACAGATATGGAGTATTTGATGCTGTTAGAGTTGCAAATGCTACTGCCACACTTTCAGTTAACGGAATTATAGAAAAACATGACAGAAATGCTATCAACGACTGACCTTCCTTAGAACAACATTACCACACAAAAGTTCGCTATGTGTTTAGTACCACAGCAAAGTTCGCTATGTGCTTAGTAGACCCAAAATCAACTTGTGGTCTACTAAACACATAATATCACTTGACAATGTGTTAGCTATTGACTGTGGAGCTAATGTAAATACTTGTGTGAACAATGGTTTAATGAGATTACTGAAACTGCATTTAGGATATTCAGTTCAATGGTTAGAGTGTATGTTCTATTTTAATAAATTACCATTAAGAAATTTAGTATTGCTTATAGATGGTACCACTTCTGAACCTACTGCATTTAATGGCAACATTGGGAAAGCACTTGCAAATTGTAATGAGTTACAAATTGTCAAACTTGATGTCGGACAGAACAACTTACCAAACCCTCTACATGAGATTGTGAAAAATAGTTTTAGCAAAGATTAATAGTATCTTTATAATATATGCAAGCAATAGAAATAGGTGAGGAAAAAGAAAGCCTAGAAAAAAAAAAGTCTGTCCCATTGGTTTATGTCCAAGAAATAATTTTGATATCAATGTTAATTGATGATGGAAAAGAAATAAAAAAAATTAGCAGATAGAAAAATGAAATTTGCAAGCCAATATCAAATTTTACACAACAAGGCATTGTTTCAAATTGTACACAAGTAAGAAAAATCAAAATTTCTCTTCTAAACTTTGATATAGTTGATTACAACAGTCTTGTAAATTGGGAGGAACTTTCAAGGACTCCACAATCTATGTTAAATGAGTTAGGTGATGATTTCATTGGAATAAAATACAAAATATGCAAAAATTAACTTTAGATAATTTTCCGTGGAAAGGAAGGAAAAAATTAATACAATTTTTTATTTTATTTTAATAATGATACTTAGATGTTGGAATATAACTACTTTGCTATTCAAAGTAATTTAAGCATAAAAAATGCAACAAAAATCTACCCTCTCTCTCTATATATATATATACACATATAAATATATATATATATAATATATATATATATATATATATATATATATATATATATATATATATATATATACATACATACATATATATATATATATATATGAATATATATTTGTTAACTCACCTCTTCAAGGCTGAGAAGGCCACTACAGACAAGGAGGCTACTTAATTGTGGTTGAAACCCTCTCTCAACTCTATAACTCTGAAACACAAACCTTGACAAACAAGCCTGCTGCACAGAGAAACAAGTTGAGAACGGTACTTCCAGGAACATGTTGGGGATCAAACTCGGGACCTCTCACTTATGAAGCGAGCGCTCTTCCACTACACCTTTACCGCATTATATATATATACATACATACATATATATATATATATATATATATATAAATAAACATATATATATACATATATATATATAAATATACATATATACATATACATACATGTATACATATATGTATTTACATGTGTGTGTATATATATATATATATATATATATATATATATATATATATATATATATATATATATATATATATATATATATATATATATATATATAATTTTTGGTAAAATGCTCAATTGTTGCTGCCTTAAACTTAGTTATAAAGAGGGTGTTTTCAATGTTGAAGACTAATTATGACAAATCTGTATGAGACTTGGATAATACTTTTTTATGCTTCTGTGAATCAGCTGTACCAGGTCATGAGTTCATCAATACGTTAAGTAAAAACTTTATTCCCCAACCAGTCACCTTTCCATTATTTTTTAATTCAAAACGCAATTGTTGCAATTACCTAGATTTAATTCAATCAGAGTTCATTGATAGAGTTTTTGACATAAAGTCAAATACACTTCTAAGTGATAACACTGAGCAATTTCATGTACCAATTTGCTGGAGCCTATTTGTAGCCAATGCTCATAATTCATTCAAAAGATCAAATTATAATTTTAGGAAAGGTTACTACTCAAATCTAAATTATGAACTAAATAATATTGACTGGGATCATCTATATATCAACAAAAATAACAATGAATGCTATAACACTTTTTTAAAAGAGTCTCTTAGAAAACTCATTCAAAAATTATATCACTGTCAACAATTATAAAGCAGTGCAAAAAGGAATAAAAAGAGTATTAAAAAAATCTGTATTAGATTATGAGAAATATCTTCTTTATGATAAATCAAATAAAAAGCGATTACATGGTTATGTGAAACTGAAGCAAACAGCATCAAAGTAAATAAGCAATATAACTAATGCTGATGGCTCAGTATCAAACTCTGGAACATATATTAGCAACATTTTTAATGATTATTTCAAATGTGTATTTAAAATAATCATTAAAAAAGGTCGATGGAGTTCACCTTGGATACTAAAAGCATGCCACTTAGAATTTTCTAAGCCACTTTTTATGATATTCTAAGCTCTTTACATAAGAAGTTAACCCTGACATGTGGAGATTAGGCCAATGTGACACCATTACATAAGATTGGTTACTGTAGTAATCTGACAAACTATCACCCTGTTTCCTTGACTTCAATTCCATGTAAGATTTTGTAATGAAACATAAAAGACACAGTTATGAATCATCTTTACTTAAACAAACTTATAGCCAAACAACAACACAGATTTGTTTGCAATAAAGGGAGTATTACTAATTTATTGGAAATTTAGAACATTAGATTAAGTCATGACAATACTTTTGAAAAAACAGTGGGTTGATGTAGTTTTTTTTATATTTTGCAAAGGCATTCGACAAAGAACCAGACTAAATACTTTTAGACTAAATAAGACTAAGACTTTCTCAAAAACTACAAGCATATGGCATAAATATACAATTAATAAAGTAGATATTAAACCTTCTAGAGAACAGGCAACAATGCACTGCATTTGGAGTGAGCATTTCAACTTCAATCAATGTCACCAGGTACGTACCACAAGGAAGTGTACTTGAACCACTGTTGTTTATAATCTACATAAACGATTTTCCAAATGTCTTAATTTATTATTCCTGTAAGCTTTATGCTGATGACAGTTAATTAATATCCAGAATGAAAAAGATTCCCAAAATGAAGAAAATTCACAAAAATAAAGAGAAATAATTGCAATTGTAATTTAGACAGAAACATGGCTCATAAAACTGAAAGTTGATAAATGGAAATTTATGCATTTTGGCTATCGTAACCCTAAATTTAGTAAGAATATATCCTTTGGAACAAAAAGTCATGTTTTAGTATTAACAGACTCTGAAAGTGACCTTGGTGTGACAGTTACATCTAATCTCAATTGGAAAAAGCTTGCAACAAAAAGTGCTTCCAAAGCCAACAGTATCTTGGGATGGATGAAAAGCGCTTTCCTGAGTAGAGATATAAATCTCTGTAAAAATTTATATATAACCTACATTAGATCTCACTGAACATGAACTGAATGTATAAACCCTCTAGACATATACTGAACCAGCAACTATTGCTCCACAACAAATACATCATAAATACCTACATAGCAAAATTGTAAAAAACTGTGCACACCAACACAACTTTTTCACTAACAGAGTTGTTGATCACTGGAATAATTTGGACAATTCAACAGTGCTTCTGAAGAGTATTGGAAGTTTTAAGAACAGTTTTGACCAAAAGAAGAATTAAACTACAATATAATAATTAACAATGACCAGCACTTAGCACCTGCTCTGTTTATAGCAAAACATGTATTCATGTTCTGTTCCAATAGGCTCACTCTTTGCAGTGTAATAATAACAATAATAATAATAATAATAATAATAATAATAATAATAATAATAATAATAATAATAAACATAATAATAATATTTAGATAATAAGATACAGAGATAGAGAAATAAAGTACCAATAAAAACACAAGGAACCCAAATTAGAGATCATTAAATTAAGTAACGAACCTACTGAGTTAAATAAATTGAAAAAAAAAATCCAAAAAACAGAGAATTCTACCTTAAACCTTTTTTATATTATTAACTTTTTATATTACTGATATAAATTGACAACTCTTGTTAGAATTATTAGCTATCAAATTGATTGTCATTTTTCATTTTACATTACCAAAATTAAAAATTAATAAATATATAAAAACTTTTATAAAGTTAAAATTGTACAAAATCTCAACTAAAGACATATAACACAATGTCAACACTTACTTTTTCTTTTAGAAAAAGACGTTTGATTTAAATCGGGATTACAAACTTCACACCATTGTTTAGGATTAGCTTCATTTGGATTAAAGCAATATCCATTAATTTTGCAACTGTTGCTCTAAATAATTTTAAACTTGATTTAATCATATAGAGATAACATATAGAGATAACATATAGAGATAAGTTGAACATTTTTATAGATACAAGATCTGAAGTTAAAAAAATATTTTATAAAATTCAAAATTTATGTACTTTTATTTTTTCATTAAACATATGCTCGAACAGCAACATAAGAATTCGGTAAAATGATAACCGAAAATGGTGAACTGGTAAAATGCAAATTTTATTGCTAACATAATGTTACTTATGATGTTGCTATAACTTAAAAGTCTTTATGTATACTTTAACTATGTAATGATTAAGTTCAAAACACTATGACTGAATGAATGAATGTTTAACTTTGCATAGTATTGTTACATAACCTGCTATTAATCATATATATATATATATATATATATATATATATATATATATATATATATATATATATATATATATATATATATCAACTCTCGGAATTAGGAAAATTGAGGTTGGCAATAATTTGATGACCCCAATATTTTAGAGGTCAGCAAAAAAAATTTAATACATAGGTCTTACCATAAAACATCAAAACGAGGTCGGCAATTTTATACCGGAATCAAACACTTTTAGGTCAGCAGTTAGGTCGGCATTGCCAAACGCAGACCCTAATTCCGAGAGTTGTATGTATATATATATATATATATATATATATATATATATATATATATATATATATATATATATATATATATATATATATATATATATATATATTTAGATAGAAAAATATATATATATTTGATTGGGGCGACTGAATAAGTGCGAATTTCATAACTGCGAATCTGCATAATTGCGACTGGCATAAGTGCGAACTGGCATAAGTGCGAACTGGCATATGTGCGAATCAATTGCAAAAACTGGCATAAGTGCAAACTGGCACAAGCGCGAACTGGCATAAGTGCGCCGAAAGAATTTGCAAACATTGGCATAAGTGCAAATTGGCATAAGTGGCGATATGGCAAGTTCGCACTTATGCCAATTTGCACTTATGCCAGTTCGCACTTATGCCAATTCGCACTTATGCCAATGTTTGCAAATTCTTTCGGCGCACTTATGCCAGTTCGCGCTTGTGCCAGTTCGCACTTATGCCAGTTTTTGCAATTGATTCGCACATATGCCAGTTCGCACTTATGCCAGTTCGCACTTATGCCAATGTTTGCAAATTCTTTCGGCGCACTTATGCCAGTTCGCGCTTGTGCCAGTTCGCACTTATGCCAGTCTTTGCAACTGCTTCGCACTTATGCAGATTCGCAGTTATGAAATTCGCACTTATTCAGCCTCCTCATTTGATTCTATTATTATTATTATTACTAATATTATTATTGATATTGGTATTATGATTATTTGGATTCTAAAACTAATAAAATGTACATTAAATATATAACTCAAGCTTGTATTTTTAGTTCATAAAAGTTAGAATAAGCCATTTGTTCTTTGACTAATCTAATCAGAATCTTACAATACTTAATATCCAACAAGTTTAAAATTATATTACCAATTATATAATTTGTTATTAAATTCTTCTTTTCCTTAACACTTATATATTTGTTTCTAATAATCTTTTCGAAAAAACCTGATTTCTACTTTAATTTCTATCAAGTAATATGCAACCACAACATATAACCATATTATTATATCTTTGCACTATATTTACCTCAGCAAACTTTAATGCACGCATTTACAGCTGAAGACTTAAGTATGGATAATTGTTTACAAAAGCAGAAGACTTCACCATAGACAATTGCTTATAGAGAAGAAGATTTGAACATGAATAATTGTTTATAAGAGCAAACAACTTAATTTTGAATAACTATTAACAACGGGGAAGTCCTACGCATGGAAAACTGTTTTCATAAACACATAAAGACTTTTTAAAGATAATATTTTACAAAAGCAGAAGACTTAAGCATGGATAAATGCGCACAATTTCTACACGCATTTATATTGTATTCAATTATTCATTATCAAAAAAAAATTAATATATAAATGTAATTTCTTACCTTTAGTTTACATGTTTTAATGGCTGTGGTAGTGCATACCATGCACTTGGAGTCATATACAATGAATAAGGTTTCATTGTTGGTGAAATTTCTATTGTTATTTGACACACTAATTGTATAACCTCCTACAGGCTTTCCTGGTTGTATAGGAGAATATTCTAAATTAACAGGTACTGTTGGTAAAAGACAACTTATTTCAGCAAAACTTAGCATTTGACCTTTATCAATGAATGCTTTTATTGTTTTCTCGAAAGGATTTTCGGAAATCTGAAAAATAATAATCGTACTAGTGTTACATACACATGTTATAAATATATATATATATATATATATATATATATATATATATATATATATATATATATATATATATATATATATATATATATATATATATATATATATATATATATATATATATATATATATATATATATATATATATATATATATATATATATATATATATATATTAATTTAGAATAATTTAAAAAGTTTACATTAAAAAAAAAAAAAACTAATTTAGACCAAGAAAAATAACTTAAAACGCAGTAACTTGGTATAATTTTTAAGTATACTTAAGTAGAATGATGCTTTTCTTTTAAATTCACCTCCCCAAGGCTGAGGAGGCCACTACAGGCAAGGAGGCTACTTAATTGTGGTTATAACCCTCTCTTAACTCTATAATTCTGAAACACGAACCTTGACAAACAAGGCCACTGCGCGGAGAAATAAGTTGAGCACTGTACTAATAGGGACGTGGTGGGGATCGAACTCAGAACCTCTCACTTATGAAGCGAGCGTTCTACCACTACACCACTACCGCATTTACTACATTACGGTTGCAATTAAATATAATCTTTATATTTTGAACTATTCATTCTAAAAAATTTAGAAGACTTTAAAAAACAAATTAGTGCCATACTTTTACTTAAGCTAAGAAAATTTTTTTTATAATAAACTGAATTTTTTTAACTATTTCATTAAAATCAAAAATAAAACAAATATTTAAAAAATTAAATTTCAGTTTGAAAAACAGAAACAATAAAATCTAAATTTAATCTTAATAACTCAGGCGTCTGTTAGACAAAAATACTCCCCTTAAAACACGGATTGGTTGTGCTTCCCAAGATAAAAAGTTAGACAAAATACTCCCCCAAAAACACGGATTGGTTGTACTTCCCAAGATAAAATGATGTCAGCTTGCTCTGAACAAGCAATGTGTCCTCAACACTGCATCCTTTTCGTTATAAAGAAACTGTGGATTGATGACAGCATATTTCATGACAAGCACATCAGGTTTACTTAATAATCTATAATTATAGTTTTTTATTTTTACCGAATTTTAATTTTGCTAATATTAAATTGTTAACTTGACTCTTTTCACTCTGCCTCTATATGAGGCTACATTAAAAAGTTTCAAAGCAATTAGAAAAAAATTCAATAAATTTTGTGTGTTCTAGGAAACTATTAAATAATCTAGTTGAAAAATGGGCAGCATTTAAAAAAATAATAATAAAAAAAAAAACAATGCAGCAGAATTAGAAAGAAAAATCTTTTTAAAAAATGCTAAGAAAGTTTTTTGGATTGGAAAACCTGATATTTGCTCTAATTGAAAGAAGAAAATGGAAACAACCTAATTCATAAATTTCAGATAAGCAATATTTAAAAAAAA
>NC_088923.1:23827500-23830000 GCF_038396675.1 Hydra vulgaris
AAACCCGTGTTTAGTCAATATTTTCAATTAAAAAAAAGCATTAGTCATTTTACTTGAGTAAATTATATTTTTTATTAACATTACTGCTGTAATTCATCAACTAATACATCATTATTTAATGTTCTGTATATAAAAATAAGATTTGTCGCTTTTTCTACTCTCTTTTTTTTTTAGAAGCTAGTGCATTTAACAAATCTTCAATCAGAGCTGTGGGGTCAGAATCGCAACATTTGTAGTGGAGTAGGAGTCGCTAAACAGAATCGCAACTCCAATGCCAATAGTAAAACTTCTCGGTTTTGCACGTTTTACATCTTCAAAGAATTTTTCATATATTTAGCAAAAAAAAAAAATTTTAATTATCGCGTAATGCTTTTTAAAGTATTCAAAGAATATTTCAAAAAATTTTGCTTTGGAGTTAGAGTCGTACTCTGAAAATTTCAACAATCAGAGTTGGAGTCAGAGTTATTACTTTTTTTTTTTGACTCCACACCCCTGCACCCCTGCCTTCAATATCCATGATAATGTTGCAGTCAAAAATTTTCAGAGATTTCCACCGTTCTATTGGTGATACATTTTTTAAAACAGATTCATTATATAAATAGCTTTTATCGATGGAGCAGATTTGACTTTCAACTTGAATATTATTGGTAGCAAGTTCTTAACTTCTTTATCTGCAAAGGCCATTGCAGATTCTTTTTTTTTTTCAGAAAGAGTGGACACAAAATATCTAGGATCTAGCGTGTTTGCAATGAAATGAGCATCATTGAAAGCTTAAAGATACCTAGTTTCCAATATTTATTATATATTTTTTCCAATATATAATATATATTTTTTCAGTTGATAAAAATGATAACATGTTCTTTAAAAATTTCAGCAGTGTTCCTTATTTTTGTTTGATCTCTTTGCAACTTATCTTGAGCAACTCTAATTGGTTTTAATACTTTCAACAAAAAATTAGTTTGGTTTAAATTGATATTTTTCTGATTGGTTTAAACCATAAACCTATCAACCCTGATATATATATATATATATATATATATATATATATATATATATATATATATATATATATATTATATATATATATATATATATATATATATATATATAAGACTATATATACAGTACTGGTCATAAGTTTAGAGCCACCTGTTTTTTTCATCATTTTGCGGCATAAGTATGGTGAGGTTAACATTATAAGCATAACAATGCATATAGTAATTTGACAAGGTACGAATCTATTGATATTCATGAATAATTGTGTATTAAACCAAATATAAATATTGATTTTCATGATTTCTTTAATATTATAGCCAATTTTTGAACATTTTAATATATTTTGGTAACTTTATGATGTATTGGTATCAATGTTTTGGTTAATTTAGTTGTTGTTTATGCTACTTTTTGGAATGTGTACACTAGTTAGATAATGTATTTAATGTTATTTTTGTTTTTATTTTAGAGTTTAAGTGAAAATATTTTCTGAAATGGGTAAAGCTAAAAGCCTTGATTCAACTGTTTGGGCCCAGGTGGTGGCTTTGAAGGAAATTAGTGGCTTAAGCCTAAATGATATAGCCAAAAAATTGAAAAAAAGTCGCCATGCTGTACAAAATGCATATAAGAAACATTTGGAATCAAATACATTCACGGACAAACCCAGATGTTGTTGTCCTAGAATGTCAACTTTACGTCAAGATAGAACCTTAAAACGCCTGGCCCTAACAAATCGTCGCCTTTCTTCCAAAATTTTGTCTTGACAGTGGCATGATGTTGGTGGACCTTTAATATCTCCAAAATCTGTTTGTCGTCGTTTGAATAAACAAGGTTTGAATGGTCGTGTTGCTTTTAAAAAGCCTTTTATCTCCAAAATTAATCAGCAGAAGCGTCTCAAATTTGCACACAAATTTTTGCATTTTAGTGTTACTGATTGGCAAACGGTGTTGTGGTCTGATGAGTCCAAATTTAATTTAGCTGGTAATGATTCTCGACGCATTTTCGTTTGGCGTCGTCAAAATGAATCATATAAACCGGAATGTTTGCAGGAAACTGTAAAGCATGGTGGTGGTAGCATCATGGTGTGGGGTTGTATGTCATCTTTTGGGCTGGGCCAGTTGCATCAGGTGGAAGGAATCATGAATGGTGCCATGTATAGAGATATTTTGCAAAAGCATTTGCTACCTTCAGCAACAGCATTGTTTCCTGCAACTTTTCCATGGATCTTTCAGCAAGACAATGATTCTAAGCACACGTTCAAAGTGGCTAAAGATTTTCTAGCTGCTAATGGTGTTCAAGTCTTGCACTGGCCACCCCAGTCACCGGATTTGAACCCCATAGAAAATTTGTGGGATGAAATTGATAGCCGCTGTGCAGGCAAACGTGCTAACAATAAACATGAACTTTGGGACTTTATTTCTGCCGCTTGGACTAGGATTACTGCTGTTGATTGCAAGAAGCTTGTTGACACTATGCCAGCCCGGTTGGTTGAAGTAATTAAAAATAA
>NC_088923.1:23835000-23890000 GCF_038396675.1 Hydra vulgaris
GCAGCATGTCATTGTCTTAACTTAAGTAATTGCACATGCCCAAGAATATCAAAAGTGCCAGTACTTGAGCATGAGTTTTTAATGGATCAAAGAAATGAAATAAATATGGTTATTGGTCCTTTAGATAAGGAAAAAACTTTTATATTAACCAAAGCATTTGAAAGAAGCACAGAGGGACAGAAGTACTATAATTTTTTTTCGTCTAGTAAAAGCAATCTGGAAGCATCAGTTAGTATCACTTCTGATATAGATGCAGAAATTAATTCTGGTGAGGAGGAGTTTATAAATGACACTCAGAGCAATGTTGATGACAATCATTTGTCAGATTTTTGTGAATTAGCTAGTGAATCTGACAGAAATATGATAAAGTTTCCAACAGTTGCCAGAGAATGTGACAGATATGGTGTATCAGATGTTGCTAGAGCTGCGATTGCTACTGCCACACTTTCAGATTACAGAATTATAAAAAAATATGACAGAAAAGCTATCATAGACCAAACCAAGTTAAGACATCAAAGATAATTGATCAAAACCACATTATCACGCAAAGCAAAGATAAAACTCTTTGTGCATTAACAACTAGCAGTAAAGACATAATTACTGAGGAACATATCACATTGATTAAAGAACCTCATTCAATATTTCTTGGTCATATTTCTCCATCAAGTGCATTATCAAAAAGTATCAAGAATGCTTTTATAGATTTTTTGGATGAAAACAAAATATCACATGATAACGTGTTAGCTATTGGCTCTGATGGAGCTAACATAAATACTGGTGTGAACAATGTTGTAATTAGATTGTTGGAACTGCATTTGGGATATCCAGTTCAATGGTTAGTGTGTATGTTCCATTTTAATGAACTACCATCAAGAAATTTAGTATTGCATTTAGATGGCACCACTTCAGGACCTAACTTTAATTGCATTTAATGGCAACATTGGAAAAGCACTTGCAAACTGTCACGAGTTGCAAGTTGTCAATTTTAATGTCAGACAGAATAACTTACCGAATGTTCTACATGAGATTGTGACAAATAATATTAGCAAAGATCAACAGTATCTTTATAACATGTGCAAGGCAATAGATATAGGTGAGGTGAAAGAAAGCCTAAAAAAAAGCCTGGCCCATTGGTT
This sequence comes from Hydra vulgaris, assembly GCF_038396675.1. NCBI lineage: Eukaryota > Metazoa > Cnidaria > Hydrozoa > Anthoathecata > Hydridae > Hydra > Hydra vulgaris. Next base: position 23,836,137 of record NC_088923.1, read on the forward strand.
CATTCTCAATGGATGACAACAGCAAATCGAATCCTTCATTTGTATGTTGTGAGCACTCCTCCATCTACTGAGCTTATAATACTTACTGATTACATTCTTCGAGTTTATGCACCGGTCTGGTTCTTCATAAAACTGGAGCCTCAATGTTACATGGGGGAAAAACACTTGTGGCACTTAATTCAATGGGTGATTTTCAATGCCATTTACAAAATGTAGAAAGACATGTTCAATTGGTTACAAAAGCAGCCGTATATATATATACATATATATATACAGTAGGCAAAAAAATAAATGGCACAAGTATTTTTTTTAAGTTTCTTTTTTTTAACTTATCTGTTTTCTAATGTTTTTTTAAAACTATAAAAAAATGTAAATGTACATCAAAGAGTACTACTATTATGAAAATTTTTATATGTATTTGCGCATGATTTTAAAAACAATAAAAGCACACAGGTTTTATATTGGGAGCAAAAAAATGAATGGCACAAAAACTTTATTTAGTATTTTTTTTGAATTTTTGTGGGAAATTTATAGCAACATGCGCATAGTAAAACAACATTGGATGATTTCTCAAAGAAACTTAGTTGTGGATTTGGTAAATAGTGGCAAGACCTGCAGAGAAGTTAATAAACAGACTGGAATCCCTTTTCAAACTGGCAGCAACATTATAAAAAAGCATAATTTGAATGGTACAACTGATATATCAGGAAGAGGCCATAAAAGAAAAACATCTGCTGCTATTGATAGATACATTATTTTAAAAGTAAAGAAAAACAGATTTGAAGCTGCTCAAAAGTTTGCAGACAAAGTTAAAAATGACCCCAAAATCATGATTTCAGCTCAAACTATCCGAAATAGAATTAGAGAGCAAGGATTTCATGGTAGAGTATGTTGCAAAAAACCCTATTTGACTCTAAGACATATGAAACAAAGATTATTATTTGCAAAAAAGTATGCGGACAAGACTATCGATTACAGGAAGAAAGTAATTTGGAGTGATGAATCTAAACTTAACCTGATCTCTTCGGATGGACAGCAAAAAGTCTGGCGAAAACAAGGTGAGACATACAAATTGAGTTGCATGAAAGGAACAGTAAAACACAGTGGTGGAAATATCATGGTGTGGATATCAATGGCTTAGCAAGGAGCTGGCAAAATGACTTTCATTGAATCAACTATGAATGCCAGTTTGTATATAGTCATTTTAAAGCAAAATTTGAAACCCTTTGCTCGTAAATTTAGATTTGCAAACAACTTTGTCTTTCAACAGGACAATGACCCAAAACATACTGCCATAGCAACAAAGAAATTTTTTCAAAAAAATAATATTAATGTAATGGAATGGCCTGCCCAGTCCCCCAACCTTAATCCGATTGAGCATTTGTGGTACATTCTAGAACGGAAAATTGGAGATCGAGCTTACAGAAGACAAAATTATCTAAAAGCTGCAATAGTTGAAGCATGGGAGAAAATCACCCCAGAAGAAACCAATCTCTTGTGGAAGAAACAAATCTCTTGTGGAATCGATGCCTCGACGTCTGCAAGCAGTTTTTCTGGCAAAGGGTGGCCCTACTAAATATTGATACACTAAATTTTTTGTCTAAATACTAATTTTTTTGTCTAATTTTGGAATTTTTCTTATTTGTGCCATTATTTTTTTTGAGAGAAAACATTTGATCAATATAGGTACAGTTGATTTTTATACGTCATATAAACTTATATTTGACAATTTTTGAATAGAATGCTTCAATATAATGCTATTTTCAAATAATTCATAGCTTTTTTCCTTAAAAACAAAAATTAACTACCATTTTTTAATCATTTTATACAAATTTTTTCAAAAAAAAAGTTTGTGCCATTTACTTTTTTGCTTAGTGTATATATATATATATATATATATATATATATATATATATATATATATATATATATATACATATATATATATACATATATATATACATATATATATACATATATATATACATATATATATACATATATTTATATATATATATACATATATATATATATATATATATATATATATATATATATATATATATATATATATATATATATATATATATATATATATATACATATATAACAAATTGAATTTTTGCCAAATGTAGTTATAAAAACAACATTTAAGCAAGGAATTGATAAAAATTGACTTTTAAATGTATTTGTTTAATGATTTTGTACAATCTTTTGTTTTAAAATTGTTTTACTTGACCTTCCAGACACACAAAAACACTGTGAGTGACACAAATAAATATAACCATTTGACTGCCAACAATACAAAATGAGGCAGTGGTCAAGAAAGAGTATCTGTAACTCTAGGCAAATGGTCAAGGTCTTCATGTTTTGATATAAAAGAAAATATTGGAAATAAAAGATTGGATAAGCCTATAACCACTGTTCTCATTCAAAAGGTCATCGTCATGCCCAGAGTTTTAATCAAAATGAGTACTTTTTTTTCACACAGAGGATGCTGATAGTATAAATTAATTTTTCTGATTTGTTGTGTGTTCTTCCACAACAACTCACCTTTTTTATTATTATCACTAATATTATTATTAGGCAATCTGTCATTGTTGCTTTTAAAAATTACTCTTAGCAAATTAAACTTCCCAATTTTTGCTCATCCAATGGAATTATCTGTAAATAAACTTCAAAGTTATGAAGAAGTTTTTTAGTGTTGTTTTAATGAGCCAGTTTAGTTTTCTTAATTTTCAAATAGTGTCACACAACATGTTAAATCTGTTTTTGATTAAGCTTCAATACACAAAAGTAACGCTTTGGTATTTTCCATTTATAAACTGGTAACAGAGTTGACTAGTTTATAAATTGATACCATGATAGTTATTGCAATATTATATCTTTCAGGTTCGATAAGAAAAAAGTTTAAAAATTCAAAAACTTAAAAAAATACTCATTAATATCATTTGAATTTGTCATTTGAACGAACATCATCAATAAAAATACTGAACTTTAGTAAGCTAAAAAAAAAATGGTTGCAATTCTGCAAATTTGTATTGAAATTATTAAATTTAATTCTAGTTTTTAGTTAATTCAGTAAATTTATTTATATCTATATCTATATCTATCTATCTATCTATCTATCTATCTATCTATATCTATCTATCTATCTATCTATCTATATCTATCTATCTATCTATATATATATATATATATATATATATATATATATATATATATATATATATATATATATATATATCTATATCTATATCTATATCTATATTTATATGTATATATATTTTAAAACAATTTAGTTAAAGAATGTTTAGAATTAATTTCTAAACTTTGCTCTTTTTTAATTTTTATAAAATTAGGCAACACTCTTTTACGTAAGGTGGCAACTAGGCAACTAGGCAACTAGGCAACTTGGCAAAAACGGGAAAATTTCAAAAAACTGGTTTTCATTTATTTTTAAATTGTAAAATTGGATACCGGTTATTTATTTTTATTATTTTTTAATTATTAGTTAATTTTTTATTAATTTTGTTATAGTAGTAGTAGTAGTATATATTTGTTACAACAGGCTTTTTTCTCTAAAAATCCATGTTGACTATTTGATAAAAGATTGTTTGGTTTTAGATGCTGCATGATTGCCTTTTTAACTAATTTCTCCATTATTTTACACGGAATCGAGGTGAGGGATATTGATCAGTAATTTGATGGGTCGATTCTGGAGCCCTTCTTAAATAAAGGTGTTGCATTTGCTTTGGACCATGAGCTTGGAATTTCACCATTGTCAAATGACTTTTGAAAGATGAGAGTAAGTGGAGAAGACATTGTGGTAGAACAAAAGCGTAAAACGTGAGGACTGACATTATCTACACCAAGTGATTTAGATATATCTAGTGCTGAGAGTTCTATTAGAGTGGCCAGAGTATCGAAAGATATGCTATTAAGGATTGTGTTAGTTCTACGATCAAAATGGGGAAGATTGTCATTGGATGACTCTTTGCTGAAAACTGATTGAAATTGATTGTTAAGTGAGTTGGCTATTGTAATTTTGTCAGAGCTAATGATCTCACTGGAACTGGTGATTCGCATAGATGAGATCTGATTTATTACAGAGCGTTTACTATTTATGTATGAAAACAGTCTTTTAGGGTTACGCTTATCATTGGCAAGGGCAATTTCAAAGGATTTCAGAGAAGAACAACTTAATTTTTTAACAAACTTTCTAGTTTCTCTATATTCCCCAACCCGGGGTGTGATTTTCCATTTTGAACTGATGTTATGAGCCCAGAGTGATTTTTTAAGACGAATAAGAGATAATAGTTCTTTTGTCATCCATGGTTGTTTTTTGGAGGATGGTTTGTTCAGCATACGAGGGATGAATTGAAGACAACATTCATTGTATTTGTTGAGCCAAAGTTGGTAACATTGTTCTACGTTTAAGTCTTTAAAAATAGATAACCAGTCAACCTTATTGAATTCTTTGTTGATTTTTTCATAGTTACCAAGCTTGTATATATATTTAGAGCTGTTGAAATGTGATAATTTTATGCTGGAATCCAGTTTGTAATGCCAGGTGATAGAGCAATGATACTGATTAGACAAACCGAGTGGAGGACAGATGTTGATTTCGCTAGCACGATATGGAGATTCACATATGATGAGATCAAGAGTGTTTGTCATAGGGCAATTAGCAGGTTTGAAAGTAGGGACAGTGACAATTTGGTGAAGATGACAATCTTGATAAAGAGAGACAAATGAGGAACTGAGACCAATTTTACAAAAGGAAATAACTGAATTGGAAGTCCAAGTAATCTCTGGGAAATTGAAGTCACCGGCAATGATGATACCATTGTATTTTTTAGTCAATATTAAAGTTTTGGCATGGAAAATAGCACTTGAAATCTCTGAGAAGGCTTCAATAACAGAGTATAGAGGTCTATAAATGCAGCCTAGGAGCTGAGTTTCATTCAGAAGCTTTAGTTCAACCCATAATTGTTCTGAATAGTAAAATCTTTGTGTAGTAGGGATTCCTCTATTTGGTTTGAGATGATTTTACTGTTTGTGTATATAGCTACACCTCCTCCAATTTGGTTGCGACGGTCTGAATGATAGAGATTGTAGTTCTGAAGAGAGGGAGTTGATTGGTCATTGAACCATGTCTGGGTGATAAAAATAATGTCGAAACAGTTGTTTTCTGCAAGTAAGGACAGTTCGGTGAGTTTTATTGGATTGAGGGAGGTTGCATTGGTGTAGAAGCACAAAAGATGAGATAATTTGATGGAAGAGCTGGCCTTGTTAAAGAATGTTGAACTAGTGAGATGTTGAGAGCGACTGAATGGCTTCAGCAGCTGATTTTCATTTGAGGAATGGGTTCCTCAAATGAAAATCAGCTTCCATTGATGTTGAATGTTTTGGATATGTCAATGCATTTGATTTTTTCGCTGCGGATGACAAATCGAAAGGGTTTGTCAAGTAAATCTTTTGCCAATATTTCTGCATTTTTTGTAGTACGCTTTTTGTTTAAGTTGTTGAATGTTTCTTGTTCGAGAGGTGTACGATCTGGACGAATGTAGACAGATTTTAATTCGTCTATTGAGGCAAGCCGCTTTGCATTAGATAAGAGATCATTGCGGTGCTCATTCAAGTCAAACTCAATGATGATCAATTCATTTGGTTCAGCTGCTATTGTAGTTAAACTGGTGGTATTGTTGATCTTTATTGTGAAATGCCCAACAACTTTAAAAACAACATTATAGTTAAGTTTTTTGAGCAAACTTTGAACTGAAATTAGCCTCTGTTTATTGTCAGAGGATTTTGGAAGACCTGCAACTATAGCTCTTTTTGATTTCAATTCTACAATTTTGGCATTTTCGTTGATTGCTGTGATAATTGCTTTATTGGCTTCTGAACCGTGCTTGACTGCACTTGCCCAGTTAAGAGTTGTGGTCAAGCTCGAAGATGCTGACTTTGGCTGTTAAAAAAGATTTGCTTTTAGAGTAATATTTTCAGTTTCAAGAGCAGATACGCGGGTGAGAAGTATGCTGACTGTGGCTATTAGTTTTGATATTGTACCATCAAGCTTTTGAGAAGCAGCTGAATGGTTACCTTGACCTAGGCCTGGCCAGCTGGCTGCTAGAGCTGCAAGTTGGTTGGTTGAGTAAGGTGTGGTCATTATAACCAATGATTTATAAATTGCTCAATCTGATATTTTATATTTGATAAGAGGGCTACCACTCTGAATAACGGTGGATTACCTCTTGGTCGAGAACTTTTTGAACTTTCTATTCTTATTACACAGGGACTTATTACACAGGGACAAAAAAGTTTCAGTATGTGTTTTTTTCTGTGTATAAAAGCAATTATTTATTATTGCCGTATCACATGTAACTTACAGGATTGACATACTGGAATTAGATCTGTAAACTAAAAGAATGTTTTTCATACTTAAGAAAGTTTTTCATACTTGTAATAATAAATTTAATTTTTTTCATTAATTATTAAACATTAATTTTTATCAATGTACAGTAACATTTACATCTTTTTTTATTCATTATTAATTTAGTTCGATTCTAATGAACTTGGATCATTTTTTTTTAATACAAATACTTCAAGTTGGTGTTACTTGACTTTCCCGGGTTTGATTATTTTAAGTATTTTACAATTTAAATATTGTTGAAAGATTCTGTCATTATGAAGTTTGTAAATAATTGGTAAAAAAATATTGAAATAAACAAAATTAAATGCAATATCAAAGTGGTTTTTTAAAAACTATATATATTTTCACAATATTTGTGCTTTCCATGTTACTTGTTAGCTTTTCAAAACAAGAAATCTTTGAACTATTTATCTCTTTAGAAATGTATAGTATAACCGGTTTATTTTACAAAAAAAATGGTTTTCGGTTTAGAGAAAACTGAACAAAAAACCAGTTGACCGGTTGCGGTTTCCACAGGTTACCAAGCCCTAGTAACAACAAACTTTTAATGATCGTTTATTTAGGAAACATATTTTTTTATGTACTTTTTTACTGTTGCCATATCTGGGGTGGATCTTCTAATGGTGCCCTTTCTCTTTTAGACAAGGTGCAAAAATGCATTGTAAACATAGTTGGACCTGCTCTTGCAGCCAACCTCCAACAATTATCACACCGTCATAATATTGCTTCTCTTTCTCTTTTCTACAAATACTATAATGGGCACTGCTCTAAAGAGCTAGCGTCTTTTGTGCCATCTACTAAAATTCATTCTCGTGTTACTTGTCATTCAATTAAGTCTCATCCTTTTTCTGTGACTGTTCCTAAGTGCTCCAAAAACGCTTATTCGTCTAGTTTTTTTCCTCGAACATCAGTTCTTTGGAATTCGCTTCCTTCATCTTGCTTTCCTGATTCATATAATTTGCAATCTTTTAAGTCATCCGTCAATCATTATCTTGCTCTACAATCTTCATCTTTTCTCTTTCAGTAACTTCCAACTTTAATTAGTGGCTGCTTGCAGCCTTGTTGGAAGCGAAGATGTTTAAAAAATAAATAAATAAATAAACTTATGTTTTATTTAATGAATTTCTATTAAAATTAAAGTTAGTTCAATCATTTTTTAAATAAAAAATCGAATATTTTTTTATAATCATTTCATGCTATGCGTAGTTTTGCAAAGTTTAAAGACTTTGAAATAATTCTTCTTAGTAGGATGAACAAAAGAAATAAATGAAGTGGGGTGACTTTGAACAATTTTGGAATAACTTTGAAATCGACAAGGAAGATTTAGTGAAGAATAATAACTTCAAATTCTTTCAAGTATTAGTCAAAACAAATGCATAGAAAAAATGTACTTTTTTATTTTTGGTTCGTATAACAAATATGTAGGAATGCTAAAATAAATTAGTAGTAAGTAGAAACGTTCAAAGTAAGCTCACGTAATAAAACGCACCCTATTTTGCAGTATTCATTTAACAACTTTATATTTTACTAAAGTCCATCACTTTGTTATACTATAATGTATATTATAAAGTAATATATAAGGGGCATATTACATTCTGAGTGAATAATAATTTTTGTATTTCGCAAACTAAAAGCAAGATTATATTGCATCCAACTATTTGAAAGCAAACTTTTATGGTTAAACTAAAAAGGTGAAAATAATTTATGGAGAGTAAGCAAAACTGCTTCATAATACCACTGATGGTGTTTAGTGAGTGGGCTTTATAATTTTAAATGTTTGTGTTCTGTATGATCTTGTTGTGCGGTGTTGGTTCATCCCTAATTCACTTTATATATTTGTATGTTTGTAATCTATATGAAGCTTTAGTGCAGTGCTGGTTCACGCTCAAGTCACTTTAAAAAAATCTACATTTGTGCTTTGTTTGAACTTCTGGCATGATGCTTATCTACATGTAATTGTGTTGACATAAAAGAAACAAGAAAAAATTACCAAAAAACACAATACAATGTTATTTAAATATTAAAAAAACTTGTACATTTGCATTTAGACTCCTTTAAAGGGATCCCAAAGTGCGGAGACAAGTTGTGTTTACTTTAAAGAGAATGATAAAAAAAAATGTTTGGGCCGATTTTTTTTTAAGTAAAACAAAATAATAAATGTATACCAACAAAAACAAACTTTGTTGTTTTACTCAAAGCTCGTTGTCTCCACAGTAGCAGTTCTCTCAGTCTTTAAAATATACGCCGCAATCTACAGACTTTATAATTTATTCAAGCGTGTTTAATTCCATAGAGTTATAGTAAATGATATCATTGTAGAATTTCGATAAGAAATCTAAAAAATTTTTTGTTAGCAAATTATAGATTTTTTTTTTCATTACAGATTATTGAAGAATTTGTTTAGTTACTTATCATTAAGTAAAAGTTTTTTTTTTAATCATAAATTACTATAGAATTTTTTTAGTTATTTCAAATTATTATTTTTTTGTTATTTTTACAAAGTTCACATTAAAAATGATAATAAAATATTTCAGACATTTTAAGCTTGTTTATTGCTGTAAATTAATTTTGTGTTATATTTATTGTTATTAAATTATTATTATCTGTATAAAGGTTCTGTTAAAAAAATTATTTTGTATTTTTTAACCTTATAGAAGTTTAATTAACAGCATTTAGGGATTGTTCGTATGCTTGGGTGGGGGAGAGGGGGTCTGCAAAGAGCGTATATGAAATGGAGGGCAGTGGGTCAATTATAAAAGTACTGAGACACTAATATAAAAAAAATATCATAAAATGTTGGGTATGTAGGTTAAGAGTGTAGATAGTTTTAGGGAGATGGAGGGTACTCAAAAAAACTATAGCAAAAGGTGGAAGGGTGGGGGGGGGGGAGAAAGGGTTGAAATTCAGGCATACATACATTATGGACGACCCTTTATTTGCTGAACTTTTCATCGGGTTACACATATACTCGAAATACTTATTTAATCAAGCAAGATATATTTAATAAAATTTATTCTATAAAACATGTATTGCTCATTTTATTTAATTTAAATAAGTTAAATAATTACTGTTAAAGATTGCAAAAAAAGTGTAGTATTATCGAGTCACTTTTGAAATCGAAATCATTTAACGAAAAACCTTTCATTGTCAATTTTGCTAGTTTTTGACAAGAGAAATGTAAAATACTTCCCAAATACAACATATAAATTAGGAAATATTAAATATGTTTTTTAACGCGCGCTTTAACACAATAACAATTTTAATCGCCATCTGTCTTGGATTATTGCCATAAAACATTATTTATTGCTTTACTTAATAAAAAGCTGTCTGTTTCGTGCTCTGTTATGCATTGATGATCTTAAAAAAAAAAAAATATTTTTTACTCTACATAGTCATTATGTACAAAAAAGTTAATGGTGTTATTATTACTATTATTAATACTGCGCACATCAGTTTATATTTTAAAGAATGTTACTTAATTTGTAATACCTGATTTTCTATTACTTATTTTCTTTATTTCAACGCAACAAAGACATTCTTTTTCAAGTGGCATAGTTTTACAATATCCATATTTACACCATTGTTCAGCGCCAACACTTAAACGGCTTAACTTTGATGTTTTAGCAATATCAAAATTCAAACTTTCATAGCTGATACGATTTTCAACTATTTCGTTTCTTTAATCCATACAGATTTTTTTGTCTTTTTTTTAAGAAGTTCGAATTGGTATGGAGTTGCCGACATTTTAATCGTTTAGTTATCAAAATCCAAATGCAAAATACAAAATTACCTTAACATTTATATGCAAATCATCAAAATTTATCAATTTTCACTAAATTGACATACTTAATGATATTTTCTAACTATAAATTAAAGAATTTGTCTATTATCTCTAATTAATGATGTTGTTTACCAAAATTATTTATTAATTAAAAATTTAAAAACTTGTAAAATGTCACTTTGATAGGAGAACAAAAACGTTATAGCAATAAACAGCTTAGATAAACTAAAAAAATGTTCACATTATTTACATAAAAAAAAAAAAGATTCAGAATATATAATAAGGTGATCAACGACTTTTTCATATATTTATTTTATTTAAGAGTGTAATATAAAAATCTTTATTTTATTTGGTTCTAGTGCTCTATAAAAAAATATTCTTATGTTTAACTTCCTATAAAATTTATAGGAAAGTCATACAATTGATAATAAACGCTATTTTAAAAAACAAATAAAACAATAACAAATAATATTTATTAAAAAAAAAAAATTCTACAATGACGTCATTTACTAAAAGTCTTTGGAATTAAACGCGCTTAAATAAATTATTAAGTCTGTAGATTGCAGCGTATATTTTAAAGACTCTGAGAGAATTGCTACTGTGGAGACGGCGAGCTTCGAGTAAAACAACAAAGTTTGTTTTTGTTGGTATACATTTATTATTTTGTTTTACTTAAAAAAATTCTGCCAAAACATTTTTTTTTTTTTATCATTCTCTTTAAAATAAACACAACTTGCCTCGGCACTTTAGAATCTGTAGTTCCTGTATGTTAATTATTAGTTTGATTAACTTTAATGATTGTTAATAAAATTTCACTTGAAACACAGTTGTTACTCAATGTAGCTAAGGTACTTTTCAAGAAGTTGTTGTTCGTTGCTTTTAATTTTAAACAATCAAGATATGTCTGTCAAATAGCTGGTCTTCAAGGTAAATTATTAGGTTGTTTACAGAGAAACACCAAAGATTTTACTGTGAATTGCAAGCAATCTTTTAAGATTTATTTAAAACTTTAAATGCCTATTAGGATTTTACATAATTTAATATAAAATGATTGCAAAATATAGCTATGGAATCCTGGTCTTAAATATGGAATCCTAACTTTAGCTTTAATTTTCAGAGCTTTGAAATCTCAAGTTCTTGAATGCTACTTTGAAGTGAGAATTTGCTCATTGCAGGAATTATTTTAACTATTGTAAAGACTATTAAACATTAAAACAAGAAAATTGAAGAAAAAAAGCATTAACTACCAGCGTACAATTTTTTTTTGTTTAACTTTACTTATTAGGAGCCATTTTAGAAAACTTATGGTTATACACACTTTGTAAAAATTCTAGCTCTTTTTATAATCACTTCCAAATTATAGGTGATTGTTAATTTTAATTAAAACAATTTGAAGCATACCAACTGAGCAAAACCACAAAGATGTCCAAAAAAAGACTTTATAAGTGTTAAATTCTGTACAAACATAAAGAAAACTTGGCATAATTTTTTTAAAACAAAGTTATATTAAACAAAAATAAAACTTTATTTCATTTCATTTAAAAACTAAATTTTAAATTGTCAAAGATAAGCTTTTTATATAAAACTTTGATGCAAGTTTTACTGATTCGCCTTAACTACATCAAGTGTTGAAAATATTGTTTCTTATAAAATCAATCGAACAAATTGTTTTAAAAGATTTACATTTAACATAAACAATACATACTTTTTAAATAATAAAATAATATTCTATACATTTATAATTTAATAAACTTTATATAGCTTTTAATAAAACTTCCTCAACTTTATATAATTTCAAAAAAAAATTTCAAAAATTTTTTTTCTCATGAATAATTAGTAAAAGTTAATAGTCACTTTGATTAAAATCGTTTGCTGATATAGAAACATTTGATTACAAAATATTAATGTTAAAAAGCTAATTCATTCAGCATATTGAAACTAAGTTTTTTTTTGACACTTTATCTAAAAAGCCATAGCAAAGTTGTTGCAATTAAATATTATATGTTTGATTAGGAATAAAGCATGATCACATCAGCTTTACGACCACTGGTAACTTTTCACACAACTGTGTGCTAATTGGATCACTTAACAATTTTGGGCCTGTCATTTCTCTATCTAACATAACAGTAAGTATAACAGTCAAATTCACTGTAGTGATCTTTTAACATAATTTTTGAGTGTGTGAATAACATCAGTTTTCCATCTCATGTTACGTTTGAATATGTCCATGTTATTTATGAAAATCTAGCTCTATTTAAATATGAAATAATGCTAATAGAAATGTTTTCAGCAGACCCAGAAGTTCACAAAAATAATCAACATACACAAAACTTTTTTCTTGTAAAGATTCTTGTAAGGTTGAGTAATGTTCCTCTTTTATGGTTTGTTGAAATCGTTTTAATTTATTCAACCACAAAATTTTTATCCTTCTCCCTATCAAAATCCTGATCTTAATTTAGGTTCTTTTTTACTTTTTCTTTCTTAATTTAGGTTCTTTCTTACTTTTTCTTGCTTTGCATTTAAAGTTGTGAATGATTATTCATATTTGCATTTCTAATTTTATTTTTGACTGTGATAATTGGTTTCATAATTGTTAATGATGATAAAGGCTTGTAAAACACTAAACAGTCTTTAACAGTTACTTTAACAGTCCCATATTTATTTTCAATACAGTCACTATTAGCCTAGCTTTTTTTTTTTTCAAGGGGTCTTTAAATGTCCTGTGTTTTTAAAATCATTGTGTTTTTTACTAATAGAATAAATAAAAATTTTTACTATTTTTAACATTACTAAACACTACAAAATGTTATTATTCAAGTTTAAGAATATATAAATAACATAAACATAAAATTTAAAAACTACATAAACACAAAATTTTAAAAATTTATTCAGTAATATTCACTTTTTGTATGATAATTGGAAAAGCAAAGAAAAGCAAAATGCTGCACAAAGTCCTACATCACATTCTACAGTGTTAAATCTACACATTCTTATCTTGAATCTTTTCAAATTTTGTGTTTGTAAGATACCGTACATGATTAAGGCAATTGCTGCTATTGTTCTGTCAAAAAATAATCCATGAGAATCCAATTGCTAATCAAAGCAATATTTTTCATTATAATGCACACCACCTATGATAGTTTAGTCAGCTTATATTCTTCAAACTCTTCATATTTTTTTTTTATTTACATCTAATTTTTTACTCTTTTTGCTTTAGTGTTTTATCCGAATCGTTTGAGCATCAATTTTGCTACAATAAATTATTAGCAAGTTTTTCTAATATTTAGCTAACATTGTATTGTAGTTTTTGGTAATTTCTTTTTGTTTCGTTTATGTCAACACATCTAATTTCAGAAATATTATGCATTCTTTGCAAATACAAATGCTTTATTCCAATAATGGAATTTTTCTTCCTTTATACATTTACAAATAATTGAAATGAAACATTCACATAGATTTGAGTTGTTCATTTCAATTTTGTTATTTTACACTTACATGAACAGTTACAAAACAACAGTAGTCATTTTTTAATTACAATTAAATTATTACACTTTCAAGATCATTATAGTGTATTATAGTATATTTTCAAGATCATTATTAGTTAATAAGCCATTTAACGTAAGCGGTAAGCCATTTTTGTCAAGTCACTTTTAGTCATTTTTTTAAATAATTTAACAAGTCTAAAGATATTGTTTAAGCGGTTAGATAATAGAAGTTATTAACACTATGAAAACTACTATTAAATTGAATGTTTGAAAGACGATTAGGTAAAAAAGTTTGTATAAAAATTATGCTTTATATTTGTGCTATTTACATATGTAATAAGTTAAGAAAAACCAACGAAAACATTCTTTAGTTTTATTTTTCAAAAATTAATAGTTTGAAAAAGTAATATTTTATAATAGTTGCATCAGCTTTAATTAATTAACAGATTGTGCGATATTAAAAAAGTGAAAACAGAAATTTCCTTATAATTCAGAAAGAGTTTTGAACTGAAACGTTATTTAAATTAAAAAAACTAGATTTTTTTTTCTTCATTTTTCTTCTTCCTTTTCTATTTTTTACAAAAAATGAAATTTCATGTACACATGTTAACTTAAAACACTGTATAATATATATATATAAACTTATAACTTATAACACTGCATCAAAAATATTAAAAAAACGTACTTTAAAGTTTTTTGCCTTAAAGCAAGTGAAAGCATAACAGTATATATATTTTTTAATAAATGTTACTAGAAAACTAAAATCTTTGTCACAAAAAAAAAGCTTTGGTAAAGTAATTAACTTAAGTTTTTTTTGCTGTACAACAAGCAATTTTTGTTTGTTAATAATTTTCAAAAGTAAAAAATCATTATTTGCAATGTTGCAATTTTATAAAATAATAAAAAATGTTAGGATATTTTAATTCATTTGTATAAAATTTGAGAAAGAAATTAATTTATATTAAATGAAAATAAAAAATGTAATATTAAATTTAATTATTTGTTAATTAAATAATTAAATTTAACATTACATATGGTTTTGATTTTATTTTTAAAAAATAATTATTTTTCAATTAATTTTAACACCTCCAAAATATTTGTTGAAGCAAAAGAAACACGTTTTTCGCATTTTAAACCTAAGAGTCCTTACTGCATTAATGTGTTTTTCCCATCTTGTATAATATATAACGGTTTAAAAATTAAAGATAAATTAATTTACAAAACTAACCATCTTTCTGTTGAGGCATAAAAAAATTTGCAAACTTAATCTATGATGTTGAAAAGCATCGTAATTTTTATTCATTGTTATTAATGTCAATATTTCACAGAATCAACTACTAGATTTAATCAATGACTACAGCATGGGAAAAAAAAATTGGATGTTTTAGTTTTAGAATATTGACTTGTACACTAATTTTTATATATTGCATATTTGTACCATTATCATAACTCTGACCTCTTATGTTTTCCACTAACAAACTATTTTTTTCTGGAAAATCAATAGTCGCATTTGTTAAACCATATCCTGTTGAACCTTCAATCAAGTGAAAACCCAAGAATCATTTTTTTATGTGAACTTGGTTTTTATTTTCTATATCAACATATTAAACCAGAATTGTCTGATGTATAATGTACAGTCAATAATGATTAAAATGCTAGGTACAGTGTGCGATCTTTATAAAAGACTGAAATAAGTTTAAAAAATTTAAGTTGATAGATTGTCTTTTTGAGCCAAAACCCTTAGTCGATGGAGCACCACACACACATATATGTAAATATATGTACATACATAAATATAAATATATATATATATATCTGGGTCTATTCTAGGAAATAAATTTGGGCAGCGGTACCCCATCGTTCCAGTAAATTTTAGCGGAAAATTGGCTTTTATATATATATAAAATATATTTATATAAATTTATATATATAAATATATATATATATTTATATATATATATAGATATATATATAATATATACATGTATATATATAAATATATATATATATATATATATATATATATATATATATATATATATATATATATATATATAATTATATATATATATTTATATATATATAGATATATATAATATATACATGTATATATATAAATATATATATAATTATATATATAGATATATATAATATATACATGTATATATATAAATATATATATATAATTATATATATATATATATATATATTTATCTAAATATATATATATATATATACATATATATATATATATATATATATACATATATATAAAATTAAATACGTCTAAAATTGAAAATAACTAATAATTCAGCAATAAATGCCAATGGCTTTAGATGACTCTTCAGTACATCACTAAACTATAAAGTTAGTCACTAATTTTAGGTAGCTAAAAAGTTACTCAACTAATTTAAGTTATGATTTGTTGAGTTAAATTAGTAACAACTTTTTGGTCACTAATTATAAAAAATTAACTTACTTGAATGTCTATCACACAATCTTGTTCAAAAACATCTGTAGAAAATGAAGATCCAATGACATCAAGACAAGCTTTGCCAACAATTGAATTTCTAATTTTGTTTTTGCATACATCTATTGCTTTATTCCTTGTTATACCAGAACTTGTTGGAAAATTTGGAAGAGTACCAGATATTTGTTCAGGATTGTATTCATAAATTAGTGAATCTCCATCATCAGGAAGTATAATTACATTGTCATCAATAGATCTGCGCTTGCGACGTCCGCAATAATGAGCTCCTAGTAAAAATAAGTCAAGTTCTAAATAATATGCAGAAAAATATTTTACTTATTTTAATTACTTTACACAATGTTTTATTTTATATTCAAAATAAAAAAATCATAGAAAACTAAATACCAGGAAAATCTAACTTCTTCCATGTATCACCAAACTCATTTGCATACTTAGGACCATTTGCATAT
This sequence comes from Hydra vulgaris, assembly GCF_038396675.1. Lineage (NCBI taxonomy): Eukaryota > Metazoa > Cnidaria > Hydrozoa > Anthoathecata > Hydridae > Hydra > Hydra vulgaris. The sequence continues at coordinate 23,852,779 of NC_088923.1, forward strand.
CCGTTAAAATTGCAATCAACTTTGTTTTCGGCACAAGTGCAATATTTCTGAACACGTGATACAAGACATTGGCGTTTTTGTGGTTGAAAGTTAAACAAACTATCAGCAGAACTTAGTCTATAAAGCAAATTTAATCAGTAAATAACAAAAAAATTAAAGTAAAAAGCAATAAAAAAAAAAGATAAAAAAACAATTTGTACAAGTATTTTTTCTAATAAATATTATTTGAACGGTTTTTAATTTTAGATTCAATTAAAAATGGTAATTTAGAAATTTATTTTTAAATTGTGGTTACAACATTTTCTCAATCCTTCCACTTCCAAACACGAACCTTAACGAACAAGATTGCTACATATATGAACAACTTGAGCATGATACTTCTGGGAATATTATGAAGATGAACTTAGAACTTATCACTTATGAGGCAAGCACTATGCCACTAAACAACTACCTCAGTGAAATTAGTTATTTTTATTCTCAAATCATTAGTAGAAATATTTGAAGTATATATTATATATATTATATATATATATATTCTACATATAATTTACGGTGATCAATAATATGTATATATATATGTGTGTGTGTATATATATATATATATATATTATATATATATATATGTACATATACATATATATACATATATATATGTATATGTTTGTATATATATATATATAATATATATATATATACATATACATATATATACATATATATATATATATATATATATATATATATATATATATATATATATATATATATATATATATATATATATATATATATATGTACTTCCAACTCTCAGTAAATTGATTTTGATTTGAATAAATTTTTCCATCTTTGGCAGTCATATCATTGTTTCTATCTTTATCGAAAACTCCACATAAACCAAGTGTATTTTGAAAGTCATCTGAAGATGCTTGAACTTGGATATCAGCATACCCACCATAAGAATCAAACTTTACATAAGCACCAGATGGAAAGCTTATCTATAATGAATAAAATATTATTGTTAGTTTAAAATTAACTTTTTTATCTTTTTAATTATTTTTTACCCATTTTAAATTTTAAATTTTACAATTCCATATTTCTAATTTTTTTCTAAAGTTAAAATTTCACTTCCCCATTGCTCCAGAATGAGCTACTAAAATTGAGAAAGCTTCTTTTGTTTTTTAGCAATAGTGCATACACACATACATACATTTCAAACATCTTTATCTAAACTCATGAATTATTAAATTTGGGTTTTTAAAATACCCCAAAAAATTAAAAACCCTAAACAAAATTTTTATAAACTCATTTTTTGAAATCTAATGTCATTTAAATATACAGCAAATAATAAGGGGACGAAAATAAACATCTTTTAAAAAGGTTGTTTTGATGAGCACTTTCTGATTTCTAAGAGTAAACTTTTAGAAAATAAAAGAACATTAAATATTTAAAGTAATCAAACATAAAAATCAAAAAAATCAAACACATCAGAAATTTAAAATTCTTGCTTATTTATTCTTTTAGAAAACTTTTTCCCAGCCAGGAATACTGTTTTAATTATTGTAAATTAGCTATAAAATCATTTTTATTTTATAAACATTTTGCATTTAAAGTTTAGAAATTTTTAAAATTTTATTCCAAAAATTTTTAATCTTACCTTGAAGCTCCTTCCATTATTATCTCTTGAAAGCAATGTACCAGGTTGAGGTTCAACAGTACTGGCAAACCGAGCTTGAGGAACATTGTTTCGACACATATCTATTACAATAACATCATCACCTTCTCGTGCAGCTACACCACAGTTACAAGAAACAGAACCGCAAGCAAATGTTCGAACATGAACCTATATATACATATACATATACATATATATATATATATATATATATATATATATATATATATATATATATATATAAATATATATATTTATATATATATATATATATATATATATATATATGTATATATATATATATATATATATATATATATATATATATATATATATATATATATATATATATATATATATATATATATATATATATATATGTATATAGATATATTTATTTATTTTATTGAATTTTTTTATTTATTCATATCACACCATAGCAGAAATAATTTATTTGAAAAGAATGTCCACCAAAAACGGTTTGCATTTTCGAAACCACAAAACATCCCACTATAATAATCTAAATTTTTAAATTATTCTGTCGACGTCTTTTAAAAAAAAGGGGGTTAAATGGACAGGTCATTTATTTTTGGAGTTCAAGATAGGTAACTTTCAGAAATCCTATAAACTTTAAATTTTGTAATAATAATACTGGTTTCAAATAAAAATGTTTAATAAAAAAAATTCCAATCTTCCGGGTCTGGGAACAAAATAACCAAAAAATTCGGGTTCCACTGCCCTATATATGAAAGAAAAAGAAAAAAAATTTTTTTCAAGTTTTTTGAACCAGATCAAAATTTATGGAAAATATTAATTTATCTAAATAATGTTTCTTGTCATTTAAAAATGGCAACCTATTAAAGTTTACAATCAACTCTATTTGGGGGATATCAACTTTACAAGGTCATAACTTTTCAACATTTAAATATTTTCTTACTAAACAACAATTGTACACATAAATTTTAATCACGCTCATAATGGTCGAGTTTTAAATATTCATTGTGCCCCCTCTTGCTCCCTTTAATTCAAGTATTTTTACCTTGGGGCCCCAATTAAAAGGTAAATATTAATACGTTACTTATAAATATATTAAAAAATAATGCTTTAATATACTGCAAATAAACCTAAATTACTAATAACAATTTTACACATTTTTAATCGCATTCATATTAGTAGAGTTTTTTTTTAAGATAATAGTACCCCACCCCCTTCCATCCTCCATTCTATTCAAGTATTGAGACCTTGAGCCTTAATTTAAAGGTTAATATTATTATGTTAATAACGGTTAAAATGCTCATATTACATCTTATGCCTAATGTACTTGTGGTATACCACAAGAAAAATTTTTTTATCTACTGTTAATTCTAATAATTTAAACAGTCAATTGAAGTAATTTAAACAGTTTAGTATTGCTCAAATCAAAAATGCCAAACAATAAAAAATTTCACAAAGATAATAGAGCCTTAGTCTGCTTAGTTTCTTTAGTTAAGAAGGAACTGTGACATTGAATAGAATATTTAAGTACTTTTTAAAATAATTTGATTTAAGCAATCAACATTTTCCTAATGGTATTTGTACTAAACGTAGAAAAGCATTAGAAAGACTGGAAAAAGGAGATAAAAACATTATTCTGAGTAAACTATATGAATTCTCAAAAGTCTAAGTTAGCAAACTCACTAGAAACCAATCATTCTGTGTTTGTGACATCTGTGAAATTGCTCGAACTACAATTACTCAACGATCAACATCTGATAACAGTGGAAGCATCAAGCTGGATAGAGTAGATATATCATCACCTGGACCAATAAAAATATGCAAAAGGTGCAAGACTGTTATTGGACCAGTATTATCCCACCCTTACACTCTCATATCTCACAAAGAGAAGAGAAAATTTAACAGAGAAGCTGAACAATGGTAGGGTTAACTTTATACTGTTGATATAATATTTCAAACTCAAAATTTAGAACTTTACATAAATAATCTGAAATATAAAAACTGAAAATCTGATTTTTTTCATTTTAAGATACATGAGGTGCGGAACTTCAATGCTCAAAAGTACTGAAAAGAAAATTTTCGGAAGAGGGAACTAAAATCGAGTTTGCAGCCAAAGGTAAAGCCCATGTCGTTGAATAATCGAAAAGCTCTGCTATAGCGCTTTTTTCAGTTAAAAAATTCTTATTACAGAAATTAATAAATTTTAAAACACTTGTAGACATAGAAATAGCCAGGGAGCCAAAGCACTTAGCATATTTAAAAGCTGGAAAGGATGAGACATATTTAAAACTAATGTAAGAGAAAGTTAAGTGAAGACAGATTTTTAAATGAATATTATGATATAACTGAAATCAAATTTGGAAAAGATTCCAGACAAATGGTTTATTGTAAAAACATTAAAGGACTTGTTGAGAAAGAAATAACGGAGAGAAAATTATCGAAGAATTATATTTTAAAGGTTGGAATTGATGTTGGAGGCAGATTATGTAAAACTTTGTTTAAATATTATTGATAAAGAAGCAGATAGTAAATAAAAAGAAAAAAGTTTAGCTATGAAGAAGTAATAGGCAATTAAAAAATACAAAGACGGAGGCATAAATAAGTTGTTTATTATTGGCTTAGTAGAAAATGTGGCTGAACCTCATTCAAACCTTGACAAAATTCTCAATATTTTGAAGCTAAATGAATTACATTTACCTTAAAGCCATGGTTACGTACAATTACAGACATATCTTCTTTAAAACAGTATAAGTATAAAGAGTATACTTTAATAAATATGTGTATCTTTTGGAAATTATTATAGGTTGTAAATGTAAATAAATATATATATATATATATATATATAAACATTTACATGTGTTTTTTAAACTGTTCACTAATTGAAAAACAAATTAATATATACCATAAAAACAATTTCAAGATTTAATTTTTTGATATTCAAGATAGGTAACTTTAAGATAGGCATGTTCATACTAACTTAAAGTATGTTTTTAGCAAAATAACACAGTGATTAGAGATTAGAGTTTAGCAACAATATTACCTAAAAAATACTCACAATAGTAGAGTTTTTTTTCTTTAAAAAAAACTCTACTATTGTGAACGCAACTAAAATTCATGTGTAAAATTGTTATTTAGTAACTTAGGTTTATTTAACGTAATTAAAGCATTCTTTTTTAATATATTTATAAGTAACATATTAACATTTACCTTTTGATTGAGGTCCCAAGGTAAAAATACTTGAATTAAAGAGAGCAAGGGGGGACACAATGAATATTTAAAACTCGACCATTATGAGCGTGATTAAAATTTATGTGTACAATTGTTGTTTAGTAAGAAAATATTTAAATGTTGAAAAGTTATGACCTTGTAAAGTTGATATCCCCCCCAAATAGAGTTGATTGTAAACTTGACTTGGTGGCCATTTTTAAACGACAAGAAATTTTCTTTACATAAATTAATATTTTCCATAAATATTGATCTAGTTTCAAAAACTTGAAAAAAATACTATTTTTCTTTTCCTTCCACATATGGGACAGTGGGACCTGAATTTTCTGGTTAATATTGTTCCCAGACCCCGATGATCGTAATTTTTTTATTAAAACTTTTTATTTGAAACCAGTATTATTATTACAAAATTTAAAGTTTGCAGCATTTCTGTAAGTTACCTTGTCTTGTTTTGAACACTAAAAATTAATGACCTGTCCATTTAACCCCCTTTTTTTTTAAAAGATGTCAACAAAATATTTTCAAAATTTAGATTATTATAGTAGGATGTTTTGTGGTTTCGAAAATGCAAACCATTTCTGATGGATATTTTTTTTCAAATAAATTATTTCCGCTACATTGTGGTATACAAACTAAAATAAATTGAAAATGAAAATAAAAATATTGTTTGTATAAACAAACTATATTTTTATTTCAATTTTTATTATCATACTATTATTTATAGAATATATATTAAAAAATCATACACCCTTTGATTTAAAACAAAGCCTTAAAATTAAAAAGTAGTCTTAATAGATTATAATTCTAATATGTCTTAAAAACCTCATGTAAAAAATGCCATAAGTTGAAACGAAATTGATTAGTTAAACTGATAACATTTCTTTAAAATAGGAATTACACTTTTTTTTTGGTCAAGAATTTACACTTTAAGAATTAAATCTTTTTTTAAGGGCACAAAATCAAATAAAATACATTACAAACAATAATGAACAAGAAAATGACTCTCTTGGTAGTCTCATGAACCTATAAAATTGATAATAATAAAAAAATTACCGAAAAATTGCGAGCTGTACTTTGCACAAAAACGTATTCTCCTACATAATAATGATTGTAATAAACTTGATCAAAGGTTGTAATGTGAGGATCTCCATGAGATGTGCATATTGCTGTTCTAACATCAATTGTTTTTATCTAAAAATTACCTATTATATTTATCTTAAAATTATCTATAGTATTTTTTAACTCAAAATATATTCACTACAAATAAAATATGGTAATGTTTCATGTTGTATCATGAAAGTAAACAAACGAAAAGTATTTTTCAAAATATATTTTTTAAGCTGTTAACAAGATATTAAAAAAACAAAATTTTCTGATTTTAGAAAAAAACCTTATATACTCTGTGATCTTCTGGTAAATCATCACCTTTTTTAATAGTTGAAATTTTTTATAAATAATTAAATTACTTAGTAAAAAAATAAAAATTTTAAATGAACTTGAATAATAAAAAAATAATGACCAAATCATATTGTTTAATGGCATAAAAAATTTACTTTGTTTAAACCACAAAATAAAATTTATTTGTTTTCACTCTTTTCCCTGATTTTTCCTGTTCAATGATGATAAAAACCATTATAATAATAATTCAAACTAAAAAATTCAAATGATTTTTATTTATTCTTTTTTTGAGATTACATAGATCGTAAAAGTGTTTGTTTTTTTAAAGGAAAAAAGTGAGATACCTGAACCTCTGTAATTTTATTATGATTATTCCAATCTAATGCATCAGGTTGTTGAGGGAGAGTAAGTTTTAATAACATGTGTTGATCACCATCATCAACAAAATCTCGTGTTGCCACCACTTCAAGTTCTTGTTTTTGTCCAGCTGGACCAGGTTTAAAGACCAATTTACAAACACTTGTTTTAGAATCTTGACCGTCTTGACCCAAATCGATTGAAACAGCACAATTATTAGTTCCGTCAATGCACACTATAGGTACTGTAGAGGTAACTGTAATTTTTTTTGGTTTTTCTTTTTCTGAAAGATCTATTTCTTTTGGATCTACCTATCAAAAATATCAAATTCAAAAATTAGGACTATTTACATCAAAGTAATAAGCATTGTTTTATTCACATATTATATGTAAACATAAATTTTAATTTCATATACAATGCATATAATATACATTCAATTATATGTGCAATACTGCATCGTAAAAATATCTAGGAGTTTATCAAACATCTCAAGTATCTTTAGTAAGTAACAGTGCTTTCTCTTAATTAAGTTATATATGAAGTGAACGAAAACATAACAAGACCATAACAGATTAGACAGAATCACATTTTTGCACCTGCTGACATTAAAAATCTCTAATATAACTTTACTGTTTAGTTTCATTAAATGTTATTTTGCGTATTTTTTATTTGTTATAATTTTATAAGCTAACTCTTACCCCATAATCAAATTATTTATAACATTAGTTGCAGTGTTCTAGAAATATAAATGAATTGTGCCGTTCCCTAGAGCACCTTCTAGAAAACCAATTTTCAATTTTATTTGACATCGCCAAGTCATTTTGTAACTGTTAGCTTAGGTAAGTCTTTAAATATGATCTTAAAGTAATTTCTTGACAGCAGTTTTGTTTTCAGTTTCATGCCTGTTAGCTACCATAAAAATATGAAGCGCTATTTTTAATCAAGTTAATTACTTTTGAGTAATTATAGTTCTTTTCCAACATAACTTGTATTGTTTTTTGCTTATACCTAAATATTGACACAGTTTATACCAATATAGTTACGCATATATCGGTATAAACACCTATATTGGGTTATTTTCTTTATTTTTATATAGCGAATACTACTGTATTTTGTTGTTATTACATTTTACTGTTTATATCTATGTTTACATTATTCTATTGTTTATATGTATTATATTTTTATAAACTAATTGTGTTGCACAAAATCGATTTGGGGATCAGCTTTTTGTAGTGTGGTTGGTTTTATTGCATTTTTATTTTATTTGTAATGACTTTATGATGTGATCAACAGGTAATGTTAAAAAAAGCAAGGATGCATCCATGGCAAGTGGTGCTAGCCAATTTCTGTCAGGCCCTACAAAATATCTGAGAGGAACTTAGTTGTAGGTATTTCACTGACATTATTTCACTGCTTTAGTTAAATTGGATCTTCCAACACCAAGATTTTTAATATTTTATCTTTATGTTTTTCCTACATGCTTTGCCATGGATACATGCCTATTGGTGCTTCAAACTCTGTTATTTCTCCTGTGGTTAAAGATAAGAATGGTGACATCTTCGATTCTGCTAATTATCGTCCAATTGCTTTGGTGACAATTTTCTCCAAGATTTTGAAACACATTTTTGTCTCACGCATTAATGAAAGTTTCACTGGGACTCCAAACCAATTCGGATTTAAGAAAAACCATAGCACTTTTATGCCAGTTCTTATTTTAAAAGATATTTTAAATTTTTACCTATCACATGGCTTAAATATGCATGTGGCATTTATTGACATTAGTAAAGCCTTTGATAGAGTTCGCTTTGATACACTATTTACGAAACTAAAATTATCTCTGGTGTAACTTTACGCTTACTTATTGTCTGGTATGTTGGTCAAACAGCTCAGATCCTTTGGGGGGGAATATTTTCCAAAACATTTAATATCAGTAATGGAGTGCGACAAGGAGGTGTACTGTCTCCTCTTCTATTTAATATATATATATACTAACGATCTTAGTGTTTTACTTAATAAAACTACCGTAGGCTGTTGCTTGGGTCCTTCTCTTGTTAACCATCTTCTTTATGCTGATGATATTGTCTTATGTGCACCCTCAGCCAAAGGTCTCCAGATCTTACTTGATTTATGCTCCAGTTATGCTGTGAAACTTGATATAGTTTATAACAATATTAAGTCTTAAATGTTTTTTGAAATTTATAAACTTCTTATAAATAGCCCTAGTTTCACATTATCTGGCATGGTTCTCACATACACTAGTCATTAAAAATATCTGGGTCACTTGATCTTAAACGATATGCAGGATGACAAAGATATTTTAAAACACGTGCGTTCTATCTATGCTAAAGCTAACCTCACCCGTAGAAAGTTCAGCTCTACACAGATACAAACAAAGATCATGTTATTTAATGCCTTTTGCAGCCCAATCTATGGATGTCAGCTGTGGTATCTTTGGAGAAAAGACTCATTCCATCGCCTATGTGTTGCATATAATAATGCACTTCGCTTGATATTAAACAAGCCACCATGGAACAGTGCAAGTAAATTATTTGTGAAACATGGTGCCCATTCGCTTAATGTTGCAATTTGCAAGCAACAATACTCCTCACTGTTACTGCTGCAGAATAGTGAGAACCTCATCATAAAAGCTTTTGTTAACTCTGACAGGTTCTTGCTGTCTCCACTGATGTTTAAATGGAGAGCTGAGTTATGTTTATAACACTTTAATTTCTTATCTTTATTTTATTTATTTACTTTTTTTTTTTTTTTCTTGGGTCTTGTTTATATTCAAGTGCGATAGTCTTTGTTTTATTCTAATCCACTTTATTTTACCCATTGTATATTTATTATATTGGGCCTTGAGCCTGTCAATAAATTTTGATTGATTGATTGATTGATTGATATATATATATATATATATATATATATATATATATATATATATATATATATATATATATATATATATATATATATATATATATATATTTTATATATATATATATATGTATATAATATTTATATATATATATATATATATTTAATATATATATATATATATATATATATATATATATATATATATATATATATATATATATATATATATATATATATATATACATATATATTATATTATATAATATATGAGGTTGACCAGACATACTCTTTTTGAGAGTATACTTTTTTGAAGTAAAATTTATTATACTCTCTCTTTTTCTAAAAATCACAAAAAATATATATATTTTAAAACTTTAGATTTAAAAAATTTATTTATTTGAAATAAACTATAATAAATGATTTTGCGCATATCTATTTATAAGGGGACGAAATTCATAGGGGTGCGAAATTCATAACTGCGAACTGGCGTAAGTTCAAATTAACATAAGTGCGAACTGGTAAAAGGCGTAATGGCGAATGACATAGGTGCAAACTGGTATAAGTGCAAAGCAGTTACAAAACTGGCACAAGTGCGTACTAGTATATATGCAAATCGGCATAAGTGCGCTAAAAGAATATACATAACAATTTCTTCCAGACATAATAATTTCTTCCAGAACTGGCGAAAATCAAAAAAATGCGATCAGAGATACCTTAAATTGCTTTGACCTTTTTAAAATTTGTTGGATTTTCAGCAGATAATGCAGATGTGAACTTTTGTGCTTTATCAGCTAATAAAACTGCAGGTAATATTCATGCAAAGCTTGGAAAGAATTTAGAGAGAAAAATTTTGACAGTAGGATGTGCTGCTCATATAGTGCATAATACATTCTCTGCACCTACTTTACATGTAATTCTAATAGACATCAAAAATATAAGGCTAAAAATATATCACCAGTTTAATATATTTCCAGTTTAGGCGGAAACATTGAAAGTGTTTTGCTTTATAGGTTGCGAATTCAAAATAATTCTCTCACAATTAAAGACACGATGGCTCTCATTATCACCATTTATAGACCGAATACTTGTAATGTTTGAACCTTTAAAGTCTTATTTATTAAGTGAAGAAAACTCTCCACTTGGAGTTTTTAATTTTTTTTAACTCTGAATCTTTAGAATTATGGTTGATTTTTCTTCAACCCCAATTTCATTTAATGTATGAGACCGTAAAAAAATAGAAGGAAATGATAAAGTGGAAGTATCAACTGAGTTCTTCAAGTAAATAGCCAACTATGAAAATAGACTTGAATGCCATTTCATACCATTTACGGCAGAATATTTTTTTAAAAAAACTTGAAGCAGGAGGATATTTAAAAAAAGAATATGTAATTTTTGCTGTAGAAAAATTTTATACCACAATAATTGGTTATTTGAAAAAGTGGGCAGATTTTGCAATGAAGCAAAGAATATAAAGTACCTTATGTTAAAAGAGAAATTTTTATATGAGGAATTTAAGGAAGCTTACATATATTTTCTTAATCGAACTAAATTGTTGCCTATTATTGTCGTTAGTGGTAATGAGATTTTTGCTTTCTTATAACTTGCTTAGGTATAAATCTGGAAAACTGGGATGGCCTCTGTTTCCAAATTTCAGAATGGAAAAACATTGTAGAGGGTAAAAACATTTCCAATTAAGTCATAAAACTTAAGCTGGTGGAAATTTTGCTGCATTTGTAAATACTGTGTCAGGAACTAATGCCGAATGTTAACGTTTGTTTAGCTTAGAAGGTCAATACTGGACTGAAGATATAAACCAATTGAAAATTTCTACACTTAAGAGTGTAACGAAAGTAAAATTTAACATTGGTCTTTCATGCAATTAATTTTACGAAGAAGGAAAATTCTGAAAAGTATGACTAAACTAGTTTCATGTAAAAAATATTGTATTTAAAGATTATGTTTGCTTTGCCAGTTTTAATTGTATTTTCAAGCTTTTTTGATATGTTTTCATTAATGGATAAATAATATTTTGACTGGAATTATCTCAGCTACCACAAGACGTGTTTAATATATATATATATATATATATATATATATATATATATATATATATATATATATATATATATATATATATATATATATATATATATATATATATATATATATATATGTATAAGTATATACACATACACATACACACATTCAAAAACAACTTTGTCTTTGCATTTGCATCTTTGAAAAAAATATAAAACCTAATTTCTTTTTTACATAAAGTGCATTTGATTTCGTCTCTTTTAATAACAAAGAGTCTTCAAGAGCAAAATTTAGAGTAAATTTGCAACATGACTCTAAAAGTCAAAAAAAAAAATTTTTTAATTTGTTTCATGTTAGGTCTCAAAGAAGCAAAATATTATAAAAATTCCAAAAATAATAAATATTTTATACAAAAATTATTAAATATCATTTTTCAACGAAAAGTAAAAAAAGTTTAATTATTCATGGTTTTTGTTGAATTTTTTTTTAAAAGCTTTAATAACAAAAGATAATTGTTTTCGAAATTTTTATAAAACTTAGCTTCATTTGAGAACCAACATGACATAAATTTGAAATTTCAGACTTGAGGTGACCCCTCTAAATCTTGTTACAATTTGAAAATGTTTAACAGATTTGCTTGTGAAACCAATCTTCTTATATATTATTGCCGAACTTAATAGTGCTGTTAGTATTAGTAGTAGTACCCTTTCGAGAATACTTGACACGGAACTCTTGGCAGCCATTAAAGCAAAAGTAATGAAGAGAAAGAGTCGCATCACTTTTCTTATAAGAAAACGTGAAAGTAAGTGCAAATGTCTAACGTATGTAAACTTCAAATTACGTAATGTTAAAACATACATAAAACATATTTCAAGTTTTACAGTTTCACTTAAAAATTCCATTGCGTCAACTTTTCTTTAATTTTGGTCTATAGAATTGATTTCCGTTAAAAAAATTATTTTACAGTTTCAAAATTTTGCAAACCAAAACGAATTTTTCGTTCAAAAGATTACATACAAACATATGTAACGATATTATACACTTTAACAAAAGATTTTTAAAGAAGCTAAAACTTTTAAAAAACATCAAAAAACGGGGTAAATTTGTTGCGCATGTGGTAGATGCGGATAGTCTGAACAAAAGTTATGATCTAAAGCTTAATAAAGAAAAAATTTAATAAGACAGTCCAGCTACTCCAGAAGATGCTAGTGAGGAGGCAAAAAAAAAACATATATATATATATATATATATATATATATATATATATATATATATATATATATATATATATATATATATATATATATATAAACATTATATATATATATATAAACATTATATATATATATATATATATATATATATATATATAAACATTATATATAAACATTATTTATAAACATTATATTTAAACAAATATATTGTGTGCAAATGTAAAAAATCAACTTATTTTTTAGTTTTATTCATCGCATGTAATATAAGTAAACTTTTCTAATAATTACAAATCTTTTTTTTTCAAGCTGCTTTGTTTTGACTTTTTAAGTATGGTATTGTATTTAAAAAAATTGGCAAGATAAAAAAACACGAATTGTATTGTCTCATCGAACATATTGTCTCATCTAAGTGGAAAATTTAAAACTTGGATTTTAGATTTGCCCATCTCTCTTGATATTTTTTGATTCCTAAAAGTACGGCATCTTTTTCTCAGCACAGCCGTTTAGATATTAGAAAAATATGGAAATTTTTTGTTTAAAATGTTTTGGTCCAATCAACACTTTAAATAGGATAGGCGCGGCTTTTTCGTAAATCGTTGAAGCCAAAATGACTCAACTTAAGCCTATGGCGATTGCTTATCACACCCTCGCAATTAGTTAATTCTTAAATAAAATATTTTTGCGATTAGTTTTCTTTCTTTCTTTTTTATCTATTTTTTAATTTTAATTTTTGTTTGGCCATTCCTTAAAGTAACGTTTTTTTCAAAATTTTGTATTAGGGGTCATAAAGTACATCGTGCTAAATTTATCTTTTGAATAAAGTAGAATCATGTGCTCTCCTACGCGGAGATTTTCATTCAACATAAAACGCTTTAATTTGAATTACTTAAAATATCTGCTAAAGTTATATTTAGTTATATTTACTGAACGGATTAATTAGATCGCAGTAAATTTACCTATAAACTAAATCAAAACAACCAGTTGAGTTAATGCTGTAACTTACTGTTACTCAACTTTTAAATTTATTTAATATACTTAAAGACTCGAAAAAGTTAGCCATTCAAATGTTTCTATTGATATCTTATATGTTGTCAACACATAATATGAGGCGTTGCGAACGAAAGGGGCACACCAACCAATTTTCGAAAATTCGTTTTCTTTAACCATTTTTTACTTTAGTCTGTCATCTACAATATAAAACAAGATCAACGTGTCAGTGGGCCTCATTCTGACTGAAAATCCCTTGTTATTTACACGTGACAAAATCTGAAGAAACACACTTTGTAACGAGTAAAACGTTCGTCCGAAAGAGGCACAGCAACCAAAAAAACCACCAACTACCACAGAGGGGGAGGGGGGTTTAAACTTTTCTACCACGTGGTAGGAAAAAGTTAAATTTTGCGCGCTTACTCAAAACTTGATTTTGGTTGGTGTGCTCCTTTGCAAGTTTCAGTCTAGAAACTTCAAACGTGATTTACTCAAAACTTGATTTTGGTTGGTGTGCCCCTTTCGTTCACAACGCCTCATAAAGCTTCTACCTAAAAAATATTTTAACACGAAATCTTGAATAGATTAGGGTAAAACGCTAGACAATTTTTTTATTAAAAATTTTTTAAAAAAATGCAAGTTGTTTTTAGGAATTTTTTTAAAAAGAAAATCTATTTAAAAAAAAGAACTTTAGTCTTCTAAAATTCTCTCATAGTATATTTTGAAAAGAAATTTTTTTTTTTAAGTAAAAAAATTCTATTACAAACATTTAACCAGTAAAACGTTAAATCAAAAAATAAATTATGAAAAATTCAAATTAAAAAAAAGAATTATTTTATTTCTGTTCAAAGAAACATTTTTCCAAAAATATAATTTAAGCATTTACTTAAACTTTAGGAAATAGAATTCATTTATTAAACCAAATTTTTTATCTTTCACTTTAAGTTGCAAAACAATGAAAAAATTGAAATAAAAAGCATCAAACTTACGTTTACGTTAAACCATTTTAATGAAAAAATTAATTATACTTAAACCTTTGGTAGTACGCTAGATCAAAAAACAATAATTTATATCTGAATTTTTTTTGCTTGATCTTGGTCGTTTGGTCTATAGATTATAGACTGGTATGGTCTAAAGGTATTTTTTCGGCAAATATGAAATTTGAAGTTTTATGACAATATTGTTTTAATTTATTCATTAGATCGTTCTGTTTATTGAATACTTTTTATTTTAAACACAATTAATGTTATTAATGTTATAAACGGTTTAAAACAGCAATAAAGCAGCGTCACGAAGTTCTTGTTTGTTTTTTTTTTTGTTTTTTTTTTTTTAATTCTGATTCACTTCTAACTAGACTGCAAGCAACCACTATTAAGTTGGGAGTTACTAGAAAAAAAGAATAGAGTTATAGAGCAAGGAAACGGTTGACAGAAGACTTAAAAAGTTGAAGAATGTATGAGTCAGGAAAACATTAAGATGAGAGAGAGAGTTCCAAAGGGTTGAAGTGTGGGGAAAAAAACATGACGAATAAAATTTTTTAGAACATGCTAGGACAGATACAGTAAAAGAATGAGACTTTTATGAATAACGAGTCAAGCGAGAACGAGTTTTAGTTAATGGAACTAGAGA
This sequence comes from Hydra vulgaris, assembly GCF_038396675.1. NCBI lineage: Eukaryota > Metazoa > Cnidaria > Hydrozoa > Anthoathecata > Hydridae > Hydra > Hydra vulgaris. The sequence continues at coordinate 23,868,172 of NC_088923.1, forward strand.
TAATAGCTCTTTGAGCGGCAACCATGATAGTATTTGTAGAAAAGGGAAAGAGATACAACTTCATGACGATGGAAAAGAGGCTCAAGCATAGCAGATAGACTTGGTCCAACTATATTTACAATGCATTTTTTAACCTTGTCTAGAAGAGAAAGAGCATCATTTGAAGAAACAGCCTAAATATGACAACAGTATTTCATATAGAGATGAATAAGAAATTTGTAGAGGTAGAGAATGTAATCAGTTGAGAGAAAATGGCGAGCACGATAAAGAGAAGCAACCTTAGCAGATGCTTATTTGGCAATCGATTGTATATATGGTTTCAATAAAAGTTTAGTAGTAAACGATAATCCAAGAAGGGGAGGACTCAGTGAGAGGCTTACCATTTATTAATATAGGAATGTCAACAGTAATGCAATAGTTGTTTGCAGTAAATAACTGAGTTTCGTTTGAGATAAAATTTACAGACCACTGTGAGCCTCAACCTGTTACAAAAGTGAGATCAGATTCAAGGCCAGCTGCCTGTTCTAAGCGATTGAAAAGTGAAGACTTTTTGTCAAGACAGAAGAATAAAGTTGAGTCATCAGCAAAAAGAGCTACTTTAGATGTAAGGTTGTCGGGAAGATCATTAATGTAGACAAGAAACAAAATAAGACCAAGATAGAACCTTAAAGTACCCAAGAAGTTACTGGAAATAAAGAAGAGTGTTGGTCTTCGAGGATGAAAGCCTTAGATATGTCAAGAGCAATAGCCCTAGTCTCTCCACCTCCATTTAATACACGATAAAGCTTTCAGTCACAGCAGTTAGCAGGTCAGCCGTAGAGCGAGAGGATTGAAAACAGTATTAATTGTCTGATAGTAAGTTGTTTGACTCAAGATGGGATGTGAGAAATTTGTTGATCAAACCTCAAAGACCTTGCTAATAACAAAAGAAAACTGATTGGACAATAATTGGATGGGTCAGAATGTTCACCGGAGTTTTTGAAAATTGGAACACTAGATGCCATTTTCCAGCAGGCAGGAAAACAAGACTTCAAGTGTCGAATTAGAAGGTTATAAGATCAGTCCCATAAATGACAGATGGAACGTTAAACCTTCCTTTGTTATCAACAGTGTTTTTCCAAAAGATTTTCCAAAAGTCTTAAGAAACTTACTTTTGAGAAAACATACGAGATTTAGTGAACAGATATTAATGGAGTTTAGCATGTGACTGCACCTTTTTACATCAATTTCTTTCAATAATAAATAACTGTTTGTTCTTAAGAGAGTTGGTCTTTTGAAAAAGATGAAAAAAATGATTATGATTAGATATTGCAGCTGCACAAGAGGGTGAAAATCATGGAGTAGAATGAGACTTGACTTGGAACCGACGAGAAGGAAGAAAAGCATTCATTCCTGCCTGAATATAAAAGGTAACATAGGAGGCGCATTTATCAGCTGAGAGAGAAAAGACATCATCCCAAGGACCGTCACAAAGAAAAGTACAAAAAGAGTCTCTGTCAGCTTTAGGGTAGTAGTAAGTAGTGTGATGATAGGGTGAGTCCGAAAATGAAGTTCGATACGAAAGATTTAAAAAGATTATTGCATAGTCAGAACCACCGAAGGGTGAAAAAAGTAAAACTGAACACAAGATAGGATCAAGGTCAGACATAAATTAAGGAGTAAAGGTAAATGATTAGGGTTGTCAAGAAAACAAGTCACAAAGTTAACTATCTGATAAGAGATTGAGAAATGCAGCAGTTATAGGCTTTAGTGCCTGCAGGGTCAGTGGTATTAGAGCCAAAACCATTCAGTGTAATAAGCATTAAAGTCATCATTAACAACAATATTTGCAGAGGGGTAAAAAGAGAGAGCATGGCCAATATGATTAGAAATTATATCTAAAAGAGTGCAGTCTTGGGAAGAAGGAAAACGATAAAGATCAAAAAGAAAGGTGATAGAGTGAGGAGGTGCTAGGCAAAACCACATAAAAGAATAGTCAAAGGATTCGAACCTGATTTTAAGACAAATAGGTGAATTGATGCGTATATATACCCCTAGGCTAAGCATGTGACTATTGGAGTCTTTGCGAATTAAAAGATAGTACCCATCATCACAAAGATCAGAAGATGGAATAAGAGAAAATAAATTAGTCTCACTAAGAGCAAGCAAGTCTGGTGAGTTTTGCGAGAGGTAAAATTCAATTGATAGAAGGTTGCTTTGTAGACCACGAATATTAGTAAAAAAATATATTGAAACAGGTAGGTGGTGGGGATAGTTTTTTATATTTAACTTTTATAGTTAATTTTGGCAAGTTTAAAGAGAACTTGGCTCATTCATAGATAGAGCACGGCCTCCTAAGCAATGAGCTATACATTTTTTTAATTCCTGGTAATTAATTCATAGTCATATAATAGTGCTCCTTATGTGGCCTCAACAATGCACACCTAAAGCATTAACAGAGATACCGTCCATGCGCAACATGGCAGTGTTAATACTCTGATATTTTGCAGCCGTTGATGGAGTTAGCTTCTCTAAGAGCTACCACAGAGTTCGGGAAACCTTACTACCAGCCGACCTCAGAACCAATAAACTGCGTTTTAGAGATGTACCCTCATCGGGAAGTAGCAGAAAGAGTGGTAAAGCCACAATCAAGGAGGCACAAGCAAAATCTAGAAAAGTCAAGAAGATTCAGCATTCATCATCCTAGGCAGGAAGCAATGTAACACATCTAAGCCAGCCTAATAGATGAAGATTACATCAACACAAGCTCTTTATATTGTCAAAACAACTTTGCAGTTTTTTTTTCTTGTCATTTAGCTTTATAAAGTAATAATTGAACACTCTTAAAAAAATAGTACGAGTATTATCGTCAGCATGAACCCATTGAATTGTCTTCTATGACTAATCAAAGTGGTTAAATATGGTAGTATTTACTTTTACTTTTTTACTTTTACTTTTTTACTTTTACTTTTTCAAGTATCATGTTATGTAAAAACAGTTACTAAAAGCGATATTGTAATAGTATTAACATAGTATGTTACTTGCTCATAACATCATAACTTGCTCATTACACTATAACTGCAACTTAAACTTTAAATTCTAACTTAAGCTGTAATTATTACTTAAGCTGTAAATTATAACAGTAACTTACGCTACTTTAAACTCCGCTAAACAAGAGAATTATAAACTAATGTTTAAATATGAGAGAAATTATGTTAAAAAATTAACAATTACGAATTAATGTAGTAAAAATACAATTTTATATTAACAACCCCCTTCCTCTTACCGCAAAGCAACGCCAAGGACTAGAGCCGGAGGAAGTAAACATTTTTTTTGTCACGATTAGATTTTTTTGCGTTAATTCGAGCTCTGATATATATATATATATATATATATATATATATATATATATATATATATATATATATATATATATATATATATATATATATATATATATATATATATATATATATATATATATATATATATATAACAATGTTTAAATAACAGAATATAATTTTGTTTACCTGAAACCCTGCATAGAATTCATTACTTTTTTTAAAGGGACTTATAATATCTTGAGTTGCAGCATAATAGGAACGCACTTTGCAATAAATCTAAATAAAAATATTAATGAATTTACAAATCAGTTTAAAATTATCATTACAATTTTAAATTAAAAACAGATAACTAATAACTTATAAAAATGTTCAAATAATCTAATTATCAATAACATCAAAAAGTAGGAAGAAAAAAAGAAATTCATAATAATAAAAAAATGAATGGCAAAATAAAATGAATAAGATCAATGGTTATAATGGAATAACTTTCAAGATTTTTTTTGGGTATTAATATTATGTTGCACCCAATTGTTTGGTGACCAATTTTATGTTGCACACAATTGTTTGGTGGCCAATTTTAAGCATCTGAACAAGTAAGCCGTGGTTCGAGTCCCTACCATTAGCGACTTTTTTTTTTAACTTTTTACGATTATTTTAAAATACAAAACACGTATGAAGTTTTATAGAGATAATATACAAACATATCTAACGATACTTTACACTTTAACAAACGGAAAGATTTTTAAAAAGCTAAAATTTCTAAAAACATCAAAATACCGGGAGAACAAATTTGTTGGATATGTGTCATGATTGAGATATTATTAATGTGCTCATGTTATTAGCCCTAATAAGCCGCGGGTGGTCTGAAAAAAAAGTTTTCTGAAACTTATAATAGAAAAAATTTAATAAGGCAGTCCTGCTACTCCAGATGGTTTCTACTGTGGAGGCAAAAAAAAAAAAAGCCCGTAGCTAGAAAAAACTTTCTTTGACAATTAAAAGTTTTTTTTGCTACATTTAATTTTTTACTATAAATATATGCTGCAGCCATATTTCAAAACGCCTTAATATGCTTATTATGTATTTCGAGAAAACGCACTTAAAAAAAAATTATTAGGAGAAACTCTTTGAAAAACGTTTTTTAAAACGAATAATTTTTATGAATTTTTTCAGTTTTTTAACGTTTGTAGACATCTAAACTAGCATCTAAGCTTATTTTGAAAAAAGTTGAAATTGATTTTTTTTACGTTAAGGCCTTTCGAATAACGGCTGCAGTATGGATGATGCAACGAATATGTTGAAATGAGATAATTTGAAGCAACATTTAAAAGCTGCCAACAATAGCCACCAAAGCAAAAAAATTAAAAGTAATTGCTGTTTATTGCACTTAAAAATTTCAGGTATAGTGTTTGGTGTTTGCTAAGAAACATTATATAAATCATTTTTTAATTTTAATATAAACTAATTTTTTTTTCAACTTTGTTGCGCTTAACCATTCATATAAATAATATATATATATATATATATATATATATATATATATATATATATATATATATATATATATATATATATATATATATATATATATATATATATATATATATATATATATATAATATATATAACAAATATGTTATTTGTTTGTATATATTGTTTATAAAATGTAAAAAGTTTACTTATATAACGTTTTATTTAGGATTGTATGTAATATAAGTAAACTTTTCTAATAATTAAAAGTCTTTTTTGCTCAAGCTGATTGGGTTTGATTCTTTGTAGAAATGTTATTATATTTAAAAAAATTGACAAGATTGAAAAAACACGAAACATATTGACATCCAAGTGGAAAGTTTGAAACTTCTTTTTTAGATTTGCCCCTTCCTTGATAAATTCTGATTGCTAAAATTACGTTATCTGCTTTTTAGACCATTAACAATGAAAGACGCGGGTTTTTCGTAAATCGTTGAAGCAACAACTTTTTTTGCGTTTGTGACGTCACTTTGTGGCAAAAAAAACTTAAAAAACAAACTAGAAATAAGATTTTATTTAAATTTTTTAGCAAAACTTCTTCTATTAAAGATATAAGAATTATATTTTTATGAGATATATTCTAATAAAGACAAAAACTATTTATTTATTACTATTGTAATAAATATAAAGTCTTTTCCGTAAAATGATGTCTGTACCAGTTTTATACCTTTTTGTGCAATTGTATGCAACATAATCAAAATTAATCAAAAAATGTAAGATAAATGCAAAAGGAAACTTGGCGCATAAAGGTTTATTCTGCCACAAACTGACGCTAATGTGCAAAATTTTTTTGGCCTAACTTTTAGATTAGCGTTAAATATTATTCTTTGGTTTTTAATTATAATCATAGGAATGAACTTTCTTTATATGACTTATGACCATTTGTATAGTGTTACGTACAAACGTCTGTAAGTGTAAACGTCTTTAACATATGTTGAGTTTTCAGGCATTATATGGAATAATCGCGTATAACATATAATCTATAAAATGAGAAAACTTAAAATTTTATTTTAAAAGTTAGAAATCTTTTTTACTATATTATTATTTTGCTATAAATATATAAGCAAGATAAACAAAATTTCAAAATTTATTACGCTAAAAGGAGGTCTTAAACCTCTCAAAGCAACACTGATGACAATGCACTTAACCACTGAGCTATCAATAAAATGCATTTAGCAAAAAACAAACCTGAACCTATAAGTTTCTTATAAGCTCTACGTATGCGGAAAATGTGCGCATGTTAAGTTTTTTGCTCTTAAAGTTTTTTTTCAGAATAAATTATTTTACTAAAAAATATTGAAGTAAATAAGGAATAGGTATAGAAGTAATTTGTGTGGAATAGATATGTAAATTGGTAAAGACCTGCATTTTATCCTGCATTTTATGCGGAAAGCTAGCATATATAAGGAAAAAGTATAGAAAAGTTTGGATTGGAATAAACTTAAAAAGACCCGTATTTTTACGGGTCTGATCTCAGCTAGTTCTTCTAATAATACACTACAGTGGCCAAAGTAGTTATCTTGCAGCGTTTCTAAAGTGCATCATGAATTTTAAAAAAAGCATAAAACTTTAAAAAACATCAAAATTATGGGAGAAAGTTGCAGCGCATCTGTCATGATAGAGTTATTAATGCTATTGATGTGTTCAGGTAGTTAGTGAAACCTGCGCGTTTAACACAAATCAGAGAGAAAACTATCTTTATTATAGGAAAAAAGAGTTTGCTTTTAAATTTTATTTATCTTTCAAAATTATTAAAGAGGCGTGGGTCCAAATAAGCTATGGATGATCTATAGTAAAATTATGGTATGAAACTTAATAAAGAAAAAAAAAATAATAAGAATTTACAAGCATAGTGAGACCAGGCATGCTTGTAATTTTATTTTTATAGCATTTTATTTTTTATCTTGAAGAGCAGCTGTGGTGCAGTGGTTAGAGTTCTGGCTCAGAACCCAGAGGTCCGAGGTTCGACGCCAGCTCTAGCCCAACAAGCGAAATTGGAAAGGAGGCGTGAACTTCCTGTTAAATGCTCTCCCACGGTACTCTGTGATAAGACCGTAAGTGCTAAAAACATCATTAAAACAAATAGATTAAACAAATTTGGAAATTATTTATAAATAAGGATGTCATGGTTCACAGCAATCTCAATTCAAACAAAACATTACTGAGAGCAGTGAGGATTTTCTTTAATGCAGAAATCTCAGCAAGAATTAAGGAATGGACAAATCTTACAGATAGGTTTGCTATAATTTTGAAATTCAAGTGGGCAAAAAATCGCCATAAGTATCATTTTCATTGTGTATGTGCAAATTTTTCAGCAATCAGGACTAATATTATGACAATGGTTAGCAGTAAACAACTGAGATTTGCTTTCATGACCCCACTCTTATGCAGTTATGGTTAGTAACCTCACTATTATGTAATTATAGTAAGTATAGTATTTATAATCAGATGCTACTTGTTTTTATTAAGAAAAAACTTCATTATAATTGCATAAAACTCCATTATAATTGCATAAAACTCCATTATAATTGCATAAAACTTCATTATAATTGCATAAAACTCCATTATAATTGCATAAAACTCCATTATAATTGCATAAAACTTCATTACAAAAGCTAAAATCAAACGAAAATGAAACACTTACATTATAACCTAGCAAAAAAGTTGGGTTCTGACCAAACTTATTATTATTTTGAAGAAAAGCTTCATTTTGATTACTTTTCAAAAATTCAGGACCACTTATCTGTTTTTCTTGATTATTTGCAAAACTTTGAAACCACGTCACTTCATACCGTGCATTAACATCATTTACTGCATTAAACTTGCAAGAGAATTTTACTCTATTGTCTTGTACGCCAACAGTAACAACTGGATCTTGATCGATTTTAGGAAAACTACCTAAATAAAGGAAATGAATTGACAAATTTAAAATGTAGTTAAAAAAAAAAACTTTAGATTTATAGTTGTTAGATTTTATATTATTTACAAATGCAAAAGACTTTATGATATTTATAACTCTGATTTTAATTATGTTTTAGGAAAATGTTTTCAAATTTCATATAAAACTCTTACTCACTTGAGCAAGGTGTAAATCCGGTCTTCTGTATAGAGACTTCATCAGGACCACAAGGCTTTTCACTACCTATAAGCATAAAGTATAAAAAGTAAAAAAGAAAATATTTACCTCTCTATTGTGGTAATCCAAAACATAGAAAAAGTTACAACTCAAAAGCAAATTTTACCTGCACAGTATCTTGCACCTTCTGACGAATAAAAGTTTGTTCGTTTAAGGTTATAAACAAAATATTCTTGTGTGTTTTGAAGACACTTTTTAACATCAACATTAATATTTAGCATGGAACATTCTAAATCTTTAGTTACAACACAACCCTCAAGTACTTTAACTTGATTCACTACAGAGGGTTCGTCACCACGGAGCCAAATAGGATACCTTACACCTTGAAAAATAATAAATAATAAAACTTAATGCAATTTTTGTTCGAAAATCAAAACTCGTATTGATTCAGTATTTATCCATTGTATCCTATTGTGTAATTTATTTACATTTGGTAGTTAACCTGCCTGTCAGTAATAAACTACCAGAAAACAATGTTGTATTTCTTTATATTTTTTGAAAGTTGCTAAAAGCAAACTCTTGATAGTGTCAAACTTTTGAAAGTGTAGTAGTGTTGGATTGGTGGATTACTAGCTTCAAGTGGTTGTTTAAACTTTAACACAAAGCCACAATCTACATAATTCTCAATGTAAGGATTTTAATTTTTTTTTCAATTCTGCAAGGAGAATTTTTTTTTTACGCGTTGCTCAAAAAATAAAAAATCCTCCTTGCAGAATTGAAAAAATTTGTTGAAAAAATCTTATTAGAATCTCATCTGAACATGTACATATTTTTATAACAAATAATACACAATAGTTATTAATTTTTATTAAAAACATTATTACCACATGAGTAAGGTGGAGGAGCTTTCGTTGGAATTTTTCCTCCTGCACCACTTGTAAAACGATACCAGCCTTCGATAATATATTGATCCGTTTTTCCATTTACACCTGGAGCTACTTTAAAAGCAGTACTTCTTTGAAAATCATTCAGTGAATTGTAAGTTAAACAAGGATCTATAAAACAATGTTTTATTATTTTATGCAATCATCATAAAAAGGTAAAAAAAACTAATTAGCTAGAACTTGATTAGATTTATTAATGAAAAAAGTCTCAACTTTCCTCAATAAATTTCACTAAAGCCTGCCCAAATCCAAACTCTCAGACATTTTTACTTTTAGACATTTGAAACAACCTTGATTTGAAGATAACTTTATAAATAAAAATATGCTAATATTTAAATATGTTTATTTATGCATTAATATTTTTTGTTTTATATATGCATTAATATTTTTTAGATATGCACTAATATTTTTTGCAAAAAATATTTTTTTATAAACTAAAGTGAGCAATAGATTTTGAAAAAGTATAAAGAAAAATAAACTATTACTGTAATAAATATATAATTATGTGTAATCAGTGGTAGGTTTTAGGGGTGAGGGGGCCATGGGGTTAGAACCCTCCCCTCCCCCCATCCGTCGGACTTTTTATCAGAAATATTCTTTTTAAATTGACTATTATATAGTATTGGACTACTATACTGACGAATAAAATTGACTATTATACGTAATTATACGTATATGAACTTCATTATACTAAAGTACAAAAAATTATAAAAGAAAGTTAATTATAAAGAAAAATATGCGGACCTTTTTTTTTTTATTAACCTTTTTTCCCCCTCCTTGGCGAACGACATAACCCGCCCCTGTCTGTAATATACATTTGCAATATATGCAAAACATATTCTTGAAAATAAACCTCTTTAAAAGAGCATCAAAGAAACATATTACGTATTATTATATGAATGACTTCTGCGTTCCACATTTTGTTTTCTATATGTTTGTTGTTCCACATTTTGTTTTCTATACGTTGTTTATTTGCGTTCTAAAGCGTCTACACAAAATAAATGTAAAAGAGTAAATATGTCATTTTTTTAAGAGGTTGTATTAAAATATTTCTAATTGTGTTCGTATTTTATTGGCAGCATGTAATGATTTCAAAAAAATGTTTTAGTTTTCTCATTTAACTTAAAAAAAGTTTTAAAATTGACAAAAGAAGAAGACGTTAGAAAAAATATTTTGCACAAATATTATGGAAAATCTAAATAGAATTCTATAATAATAATAGAATTCTATAGGTTTTCCATAATATTTGTGCAAAATATTTTTTCTACCGTCTTCTTCTTTTGTCATTTTTAGCTGAATTGTAGCTTAAGCTACAATTCAGTTACAAAAAAGTTGCAAATACATCCCTACACCGTTAGTCATGCTGTTTAACGTTTTCTTAAACAAATTCAATCCAACGCAAATCCAGTAATGAAGGAAAGAAGGTTTTTCAAGATATAAAACTGGTTCGAAAACTGGTTGACAGTTTTATGAATAATCCAAGCAGGACGACTGAATAGGCGCGAATTTCAAAAGTACGAACTGGCATAAGGGCGAATGAAGAATTATTAAATTCAGTATCCATGTTAAAATCTAACCAAAGTTCAGGTTTAGGTGATATCAGCAGTAATGTCGTTATTAATTCACTAAAATATATAACAATACCATTTTTACATATTTTTAATTTATCTTTTAAACATGGAGTTTTTCCTGAAAAACTAAAAAGTGCAAAGGCTACACCAATTTTTAAAATAGGTGATCCTTCTGATGTTTCCAACTACAGACCGATCTCAGTTCTTAATTGTTTTTCCAAGATTTTGAAGCGTGTAAAGTATAATAGACTTTATTCCTTCTTAAATGTAAATAATATTCTTTACAATGAATAATTTGATTTTAAATCCGGTCATTCGACCGATCATGCAATAATTAACCTTGTACAAGAACAAAAATGAACAAAAATTTACTTTAGGTGTCTTTATTGATCTAAGCAAAGCGTTTGATACCGTAGATCATAATATTCTGCTATATAAACTTAAAAATTATGGTATCATAAATTCTAACTGAGATTGGTTTAAGAGTTATTTGAAGAATAGAAATCAATGCATTTTATATAATGGCGAAAAAACAGATTTAATGACAATTAACTGTGGAGTCCCCCAAGGATCAATTCTAGGACCGCTTTTATTTCTCATTTATATAAATGACTTGAGTAAATTTTCCAATATCTTAAACTCAATTTTATTTGCCGACGATACTAATGTATTTTATTCTAATAAAGATATTAATATTTTAGTTGCAACAATGAACACAGAGCTTGCGAAATTAAGCGAATGGTTTATATCGAATATATTGTCCATCATGGCCTACTATATAACACGGCCGGATTTGTTGCCTTGAACGCAAAAAATTAGTGGGCCGAAAAAACACGAGTTTGAAGTTTACAATGAACCGATTTAACAATCTTAAATTAAACTTTTTTTAATTCAAGTAATACTTTATTTTGCAATGCCAAAGAAGTGTTGTGTTGTTGGTTGTAGAAGTAATTATAAGCGAAAGATTGAAGAATGTTCCAGTAACAGCAACCACGTAACATACAAAACTGTGTTTAGTTTTCCTGATAGCAATCAGTTAGATCTTCGAAATTGTTGGATTAAGTTTGTCAACCGAGCTGATTGGAGCCCCACAGAAAACTCAGTTATATGTATCGATCATTTTGAAGATAAATATTTGAAAAGAGGTAAACGTATAACATTGAATTATTGCGAAAATCCTATACCAACAATTATTACCAACCAAAACATCCTATCAAAGCCATCTTTAATTCAATCAACCTCAGCTTTACGTAAGCCCCCTGCAGTTCGTATATATTCTCATCCTTTTCTCGATGAAACATACGATTTTAGAAAACATGATACAATTAAAAGCATTATAGATCTTAATGAAAATTTTTGTCCAGCAGGATTTTCATTTAAACTAGTTGATAACCGTGTGTTATTTCTTCTAATTTATTTCGACGACGGGGATGTTACTCCTAACATTGAGAGTATTACTATTGATAAAGACTTACATGTAAAGCTACATATGAAAGGTATCCCAGTTCCATTGCCTAAATGGTTTAGAGAAGGCAGTGTTTGTAAATTGACCAGTGCCAGTATGCTTGTTAATTTTGTTTCTTATATGCATGAAGTTGCAAAGAACGTATCAAAAAGTGTATTATCAGATTTATATAAATTATCTCTTTATAAACCACAAGGACGTCCAATCTACACAAATGAAATCATTCGATTTTCTCTAATGCACAGATATACATCAAAACAGGCTTATACTTTGCTATTAGAAGAGTTTCCACTTCCTTCGTTGTCTTATTTAAAATCACTTTCAAAGGGTGGCATTGATCCATTATCAGGATTATTATTACTTTTGGAAAATGGTAGTATTAGTGCTGACTGTGTTGTTTTAATTGATGAGATGTATTTACAAAAAGGTATCCAATATCATGGAGGAAGTTTAATTGGTGCTGATGATGATGGTAATTTCTATTCTGGTATAGTTGTGTTCATGGTGATTAGCTTGAAAGAATCTATCCTCTTTGTAATTAAGGCCTGTCCAGAATTTCAAATTTCTGGTTCTATGATTAGTTCACATATAGAAGAAACGTTAGATACTTTATATAAAGCATCTTTTAATGTACGAGCTATAATAACTGACAATCATGCAACAAATGTTTCAGCATTTAAAATTCTACGTTTAAAGTTTGGTGAACAAGATAATGAAATATATTTTACTTTTATGGGACACCGGGTTTACAATTTATATGACAGTGTTCATTTACTGAAAAACATTAGAAATAATTTATTAAATTCAAAACGGTTTGTATTTCCACCTTTTGATTTTATTGAGTTTGATGATATTATTCATGTTGAAGCTGGAGAAATTTCTTGGAGTTTATTGCATAATGTTTATGAGAAAGATGAATTGTTACCTGCTAACTTAAAAAAAGCTTTTAAGTTGTCTGCCCAAACTTTACATCCAGGAAACAACAAACAAAGTGTTCCTTTAGCTTTAAATATTTTTGATGAAACCACCTCTGCTGCAATCATCAGCTATTTTCCAAACGAAACTGCAGCTGCTGGATTTCTAAGGCTTATTAATATTTGGTGGACTATTTCTAATTCAAAGGTAATGCAGCTATTCCAGGTGACAAAAAGTCACAATTTTTTCGAGTTTTTGCAACATGGATTAATGAATGGAAAAACTTGCAGTTTCAAAGATGTAATAAATATACTTTATCTGCTCAAACAACTAATGCATTAATTACAACACTGAAGGGTACTGCAAGTCTGATTGAAGATTTATTTTCAGAAGGATATAAATATGTTTTAACTAGCAGGTTTCAAACTGATCCATTAGAAAGACATTTCAGTAAATATCGACAAATGAGCGGTGGAAGATTTTTAGTCAGTTTACGTGAAGTTCAAAGCTCTGAAAAGATATTATGCATGAAATCCTTAATTAAAGCCAATATCAATTGTTGGACGAGCAATCTTAAACTTGATACAAAAATTGACAAAAATGAACTTTTAATAAAATTGGAAAAATATAGCAATGAAATTCAAGAGAATGAGCATTGTCATGACTCTTACGAAGTTGCAATCAATATATCTGGTTACATCACGAAAAAGATTGGGGATAAATATAACTGTTCTAACTGTCTGAAATCATTAAGTTTCAATAAAGTCTCAACAGAATATCTGGAAATTCTTTCACGTGGTGGTTTAACAAAACCTTCCAAAGAATTAGCTAACTATGTTTGTAATGGGTTTATAATTCTGGACACTGTAAAGAAAATGTTAATAAAGTATTCCCATGATATAAAAAATGCATCCTTGCTAGCGCTAGAAAAATATCAACCAGGTGATAGTGATTTTATGTGTATAGAACATGAGGAATGGGGAAGGCATTTGGTAAACACAATTATTACCAACATATATTTTAACAATGAGCAACAAATTAAAAATGGAAACATTAGAAAAAATGAAGTTGCTGCCTTTAAAGTTCGACAAACCAAAAAAGACAAATGAATAAACCCATAACAACATAGTATATGTATATTGTTTTTTTGAGAAACAAAGAAACTTGACTTGATTAATCTTTTTGTAATATATGTAAATGCTTTCAGTAAATGTGTACATTTAAAAATTATGCTAGTTTTACTAACATTTTTGTTAATTTTAGTTGTTTGAACCAATAATTTTAAGACTAAGATTTTGTAGATTAAAATTGATGGCTAAAATAGATAGTTCATTCGGCTTAATGCAATCATGATTTATTATTAGCTAACTGTTTTAGTGTTTGAAGGTTAAGAATTTTGGTAATAGTAATAATTATGGCTAAGAGCAAATTATTTAAATATTATTAATGTCTTTATAGAATTACCTTCAGATTTTGATTCAAAAGCTAAAAACCTAAAATCGGCCCACTAATTTTTTGCGTTCAAGGCAACAAATCCGGCCGTGTTATATAGTAGGCCATGTGTCCATAAATATTAAAAAAACGAAATATACTTTCTTCCATCGTCTTCATGATAAAGACAACGTTCCCTTAAAACCTCCTAAGCTTTTTATTATTAACTCTTATGTCAAAAGAGAGCGTTCTTTGTTGTTTCTAGGTGTAGTTTTAGATAAAAATGTAACGTGGAAGGAGCACATACGTATAATCTACAATAAAATCTCAAAAAATATAGGCCTCTTATATAAAGCCAAACATTTGTTAAACCAAACTTGTTTGAAACTTATTTGAAATTTATTTATTTTTCTTTTATTCATTGCAATCTAAATTACGCTAAAGTTGCTTGGTGCAGCACTAATGTATCTAAAAGTAAAAAGCTTTTAATTAAGCAAAAACATGCTGTAAAAATTATTGGAAATGTGGATCGCTTCTCGCATACTAAATTTCTTTTTAATAAATTCAAAATACTCAACGTATTTCAACTTAATTTATATCATATTCTTATATTTATGTTCAAAGTAGATAATAAAATGGCATTTTATTTAGCTCATTTTTTGAAAAAATAAATCATTTATACCCAACAAGATTTTCAAATTACAACTATATTCAACCAAAAGCATAATATTCTGCTACAAAGTTCTCGATTGCAATCAGAGGACCTAAATTATGGAACACGTTATTGGATAATGAGTTAAATAAAATTCCTTCCTTTGATCAATTTAAAAATAAAATAAAAAATAAACTTTGGATAATTGATAATGAATTAGACTTCTTCTGAAACTTTTAAATAGGAGTAATCAATCGTTTCATATACTTGTTATTTACTTTATTTTTAATTTTAATCTGAATCTTTAACCTTCTTTGATGTTCATGTTTTATCTCATTTTTATTTATTTTTAGATTCGAAAGCTTAATATATAAAGGTTTGAAAAAATAAAACTATATATATTTAAAAAGTATTTTTTATATTTGCATTTATATATGTATTTTATGCATATATTACATTGTTATAATGGTAATACTTTTTTTATTTTATTTATACTCTTGTTTTGAAGGGACTTGTCGATAAGACTGAATTTGTCTTCTTCTTGCCCCAGCCGTGTATATGCATATTATTGTAAAAGTCTAATTTTGTAAAAAAATTCTTTATGGCGAAATACATACATAATATAGAATTTGAAAATATTGGCATAAGTGCGAATTGTTTTAAGTGCGAACTGGCATAAGTGCGAAGCAGTTACAAAAACTAGTACAAGGGCGAATTGGCATAAATGCGAACTGACGTAAGTGCGCCAAACAAATTTGCAAACATTGACATAAGTGCAACCTGGCATATGTGCGAAATACCAATTTGCACTTATGCCACTATTTGCAATTTTATTCGACGTATTTATGCCAATTCGCATTTATTGCAGCTTGCACATATACCAGTTTTTGTAACTGCTTTGCACTTGTGCCAATTCGCACTTATGACAGTTCGCACAAATGCCAATGTTTGTAAATTCTTTTGGTGTACTTATGCCATTTCGCACTTATGCCAGTTCACACTGGAGACAGTTTTTGCAACTGCTTTGCACTATTGCCAGTTCGCACTTATGCCGAATTGCACTTATGCCAATTTTTGCAAAATCTTTTGGCGTACTTATGCTAATTCTCACATATGCCAGTTCACACTTATGCCAGTTTTTACAACCTTTTACAACACTAATGCCAGTTTGCACTTATGATAATTTGTGCTCATTCAGCCTCCCAATCCAAGCCTCTCACTTATTGGAACGCGCACAAAAATAAGAATTTTTTTTATAGTTTTGTTGTAAAAATTAAAAATAAACATGTTTTTCAAGCTTTCAAATCACAAAAAGTGCCTAACAGTTCTGAAATTAAAAAAAACGGACAAGAACCCGCTGAAAAAATTTTTTATGACAATTTTATTTCTGAAAATTTGTGAAACATTGAAGATGATAAAATCTTTTTGAAGTATCTTTTGAAAGTTTTGGGGCTTAATGATAAGACTAAATTTGTCTTCTTCTAGCCCCGGTCATGTAATTATTTTTTTATAAGTTACGACTGTAAATTTTTTTTTATCGGCAAAGTGTAAAAAAAAAAAAAAAATAAAGTACAATTATTAGCAAAATCCAGGTGCTGTCTATTATACTGCAAGATATAGAGGAAAAGCAGATGATAAAATTTAATACTCAAAGAATTATAAGCTTCTTAGAAAACTCTTGATTTGGCTGGCTATTTGCAGGAATCACAAAAATTTAGCACCCATATTTCTGAATCCTCACTTTCTGGTAAAATATGTTAAAGAGTCATTAAAAATACATCATTTACCTTTTACTAAATCACATTATAGTAGACTTGTGTTTTGGCTTAATTTATCTTCAAGTCATTATAGCAAACTGGCTTAGGATGAAATAAACAAAATGACTTGTTTATTGCTGTGTTTAAAATAGCAAATCCTCCAAACTGCCTATATTTCAATATTATTGCAAAGTATTGTAAATAAATAACTTCTTGCTATACGAGCACAATAAAAATTGAAAACAAAATTAAAACTCTAATTTTCTTGATATAACCTTAATAAGCAACACCAAAGGTAAAAACAGTTTTCAAATCTTCAGTTATTAAAAAAAGAAAAAGTAAAAGTCATTTAATTCTCAAAATTTATGATTATATATTTGTGCACTTTTTATGTTTTAGATTTACAATTGTACTAGTACAATTATAATGGCTACATTTATAAGACTCATTCAAAATACAGTGATTTTTATTTTTAAAAATGAGATAAACAACATGTATTCAATGAAAATGTATACAATAAAAACCACCTAAAATACATTACAAATGAAATAGAAAAAATGCTACATCAGGAGTAACAAAATTTAATTAGTACTCTTGCCTTATTATCATTATTAGAGATAACATTTGGAGAATATTTGAAATTACTTTATATCTAGTAATAAAGAGTAATTTGAAAAAACATTGCTAACATCAAAAAACAAATGTATATTGACATACTACAGTTATCAGAGATACCATCTCTGATAACTGTAGTACGTCAATATACATCCAGCCAAACTGGAATTTGATTAACCGGATACAACTACTTAGTAAAATATGTTAACAAAACGAAGATACAAATAAGAACTTAGACCTGGTAACACCTATGAAGTTTAAATGAGGACAAACCATCAGTCTGCAACAGCCACCCATTGGAAGTAATGATTAAAAAAATAATTTAGTAAAAAAACTATAAATGGAGACAAATAAAATTGATGAAAAGGTAAATGTCACTTTTCGATACATTTTACTCAATAAATGCCAGAGTTAACTTTAATAATAGACAATTTTTTCATAATAAAGATTTGGATCTCATATCTAAAAATTACGATTAAAGAAAAACATTTAAAAAGAAGCTATTCAACTAATAATGTAAGTTAATTTAAAATTGTTTCTTTAATGATTTATTACAGGTAATTAAATGTTTCAGGTATTATAGTTGCTTAATAAATGAAGTAACTAAATTCAAAGCCAAGAGGCCTAAGGTTCAATGCCAGCTCTAACTAGAAAAGCCATATTGGTAAGAAAAGAGGTGTGAATTTCCTAGTTAAATGCTCTTCCGTGGTGCTCTGTGATTAGACCATAAAGAATTTTTATAGCACATCTTGATACCAAAAGAAGTTTCCAAATAATATATGTATGTATATATATATATATATATATATATATATATATATATATATATATATATATATATATATATATATATATATATATATATATATATATATATATATATGCTTGGTCCTTAAAATCTAAAAGATTTATAAATAATATTTGTTATTTTATTATTTATTTTATTATTTATAATATCCACTAAAAGATTTATAAATAATAAAATAACACTTGATTTGAAGATTTTTAGAATAAACAATTATATCATGAAAACAATATAAAAATTTACAAAATTGACTTTTTCTATTTTTAGTTTAAAAATGTCATACTTTATGAAAAAAAAAATTTTTCACAGAGATTTAAATTTTATAATTTACCTTGTGCAATCACATTTGCAAACAAATAAGATAAAAAAACCAAAAGAATGTCTCTCTAAAAAAAACAAAAAAACAATGAGCCAAAGTTGATCACACCTTATACAATTTTGTTTACAACACAATAAGATTTGACTTGAGATAGGGCTTTAGAAATAAACTTAATGTTACCAACCGACTATTGTATATAGCAACATATACCATTAATACATAAAGCTTATACAAAATATTTATATACAAATATTTAATAATATAAAAAAATAGTCAGGCAATTCAGCAAGCAACATAACTTAGCATTTAAAATCTAATTACACAATATTAAGACCATTGAATAGCAATATCAAAAAGCAAAATATAGAAAGGCTTCACGATTTAGGACAAAATTAAGAAATGGAAGCGGAGAACGACCTTTTTTTTAGTAAAAGGTTCAGAATTTAGATAGGCAAGAATCTATTAAAAAAAAATTGCTTGATTTTATGCTAAAAGCAAATATGCTAAGGTGTCTTGAAAACAGAGGCGAATTTACGGTGGGGTGTGACTTTTTAAAACTATCATCATCACTCCTCTCTCCCCTGCTCCCTTAAAGAAGGCACCCCGCGGACACCGGACGTACAATGTATGTTCAGTTTGTATCCTGAACGTCCGGGACCTTTTTGGAGTCAAAGTAATTATTTTTGGTCAGCGTGGAACGTAATATATATCTGTATCTATATCTATCTATATTAGATCAATTCAAAAAAAATCTTTTTTAATAATTAAGTGGCTAGATGTTTAAATGTTGTTAATTGATGAAAAAAAGTAAATCATTAAAGTTTCAAAGCATTATTTCAATATTTAGTAACAGCTCTTTTCAATTGGGTCCTAAAATTACTTACTTTTCAATGGGGTCTTAAAATTAAAATAATAAAAGTTCCTTAAATTTAGGTCAACCTGGTACTCAAAAAAAGCAAAAAAATATATAAATTTCAAAAATTATAATTGTTTTATAAAAAATAAATTTAAAAATTTTTATTTTTATTAAAAACTTGTAAAAGTTTTCTTTTTTTGTTTCTAGTTAAAAAACCATAGTTTTTGTGCAATTAAATCTAAAATAATAATTGTAGTATGAAATTATCATTTTTTTTGAAATTTTTATATAATTTCGCCACTTTTAAGACCCAACATGACATACTTTTAAAAAAACTTCTTTTTTCAAAATAATAGGGAGCTGTTAAAAATGAAAGTTAATTGAGCTGTCCCTAAAACACATTATTTAAGTTTGCAATTTTGAACTAATTTTCCTGACCACAAACCACATCAAATCAAAGGGTAACCCAAATAAAGTTCAATAGATATAAATAAAGGGTAACCCAAATAAAGTTCATGTATATATACACTGGCGTGTATATATATATATATATATATATATATATATATATATATATATATATATACACTGGCGTAGGAATATGGGGAATGGGCGGGAGGCGGAGGAGGCTATTGGCCGCCCAAATAAAACACTAGGGAAGGAAGGGGGGGGGAGAGTGCATTTGGTCTACCATTTCCTACACAGTTTTAAAAATCTTTTATAATGGCAACAGCGGAATTTTCATTTTCCAAACTGCAATGACTCAATCACAGTTAAACATCACCATGGAAAATTATATCCATAAAATTGTTTAAGATACTATCGCATACTAACTATTTTTTAAATGAGTGTGTGCTGGCAAAAGATGACTAATGACGTTAAAATGACAATTAATCACGTTGTGTGTGATAAATAGTTGAATAAGTAAATCATTTTTATCTATTTTGCTACATCATACGAAATTGAGAAATTTTTTTGTTGTAACATATGTTTTCTGACCCCCCCCCCCCAACTTATGCAACCTTCTTACACCACTGTGTATATATATATATATATATATATATATATATATATATATATATATATATATACAGTAGCGTAGCTAGGTAACCAAGGGCCCTGGGGCAAATTAAAAAAATGGGGTACCCCTGCTATATAAACGGATTAGGTTTTATCAAATAAAAATATGAAATATACAAATGCTCTAAAAATGCTAAGCTACTTAAGCTCTTTTTTGTGCACTGCAGGGCAGGTAATGAAAATATTAAACAGTAACAACATAAATTACAATTAATACTTGGTGTAGGTTTGGCTAATAAAACGAACTAGAGGAGATTCAAGGGTTTATTATATAAAGGTCGGGCCTACCAACTGACTAAATAACAATTATATTTAAAATTTTTTCCTTACTTTAGTTTTCGCAAAAGTATTAATGACTTCGTTTAAATCCAGGCTTAAAGCGGTTTTGTTTTCAATTGCTATTAGCAATAAATGTCGGAATCGAGTTTGGTCCATCTTATTTCTTAAATAATTTTTTATTATTTTTTAATTTGCTAAATCACCTTTCAGCTGGTGCTGAAGTGACAGGAATTGTAAAGAATAATAACATTGCTGTAAATACTTTGGTTAGGTCGCATTCTAGCATTCCATATTTGCTCATTATTTCCTTACACAATTGGTGAACAGTCCATGCTTGAGCTAGTTGAGGTAAAACTAGTAAATAATAATAAATTGAAGTGAAAAACTAGGGCCTATTATATCTGAATATTTTCTTTGGAATTCGTCACACTTTTGTAATAAAATTGATTCATCAACATTTAATAAAAATATTAGTGTTAGAATATCGAATATATGACAGACTGCAGTAATACCAATAAAACGTGTATCTAATTGAGATATTACTGTGTCTAGTACATTATTGAAAATCTCAGTTTTAAATATTTTTTCTCGGTTTGGAAATTGGTGATCAGCAGCAAATTTATCAAAATGTTTCTAAACTTTTCTTTGCCTTTTTTCTTGAAAATGGGTATCAACACCATATTTTCTTGCAGTTTCACTGGCTTTGCACTTAAATAATTCAAAACCATTTCTGTAAATTTGCAACTTTGCTTTGGTCTCTGCTAAAAATTTACTCGCCTCGCCCAAATTGATGATGCACTTTGTAAAATTTTGTATGCATAATTGATGTCGTTCAATACACTGTACATGAGTTCGAAAAACAACACAAACTCGAAATTTAGCATTTTTGTTTTAATACACTCTGCTTCACTACGCTCATCTTTATTAGGACTCTTTAGAACTATTTCTGATAATGCTTTGATAATATCAAAATAACGAAGTTTTATTGCAGATATCGTATTGACCCTACGATATCTGCAATATCTCTCAACTGAGATGTCATGATTAAAGTGGGGTTGCAAGTTGCAACCTGTCATATTTATTTTGAAAATGGAAGAAATTTCCAAAAAATCAGTTCAATCGAGATTTCTGGTAACGATTCTAGGGCCCCCTGAGCTTGAGGGCCCCGGGGCACTGCCCCGCGTAACTCCTACGTTGCGACGCTGCTGTGTATA